>NW_019396094.1:810-75022 GCF_000591075.1 Eurytemora carolleeae | reverse complement strand
GACTGAAATCCTGACGCACTTGAATGATCTTATTCTTACAAAGTTTATTCCGATTTCCTAAAAGAAGTGTGAAAATACTTTTTTACTCTGAATGGTTATATTTGTATAGTGTTTAAGGTATATTAATATTAAAATATTGAGAAAAGTTAATTTTGATACAAAGTGAAGTAGTGTTATATGTACTTAAAGTAAAGATATGCAAGCTTACAATTTAGCTAGCAACCCTCCCAGCCCCCCTCTCTTCCATCTCATACATATATAAATGTATATCTGTAGAATGTACATATTTATTCGAGTGTAGTCACAGGTTAATGGAGCATGCAATGTAGCAGAGTAAACACCAAAGTATATTATTTATTGAAAATCAAGTTTATATATGAAGGGATACAAACTAAATAGTTAAATAACCCTAAAAATAGGGCAAGGATGATTATTATTCATATTTATTTTGATATTCATAAGAAGATCATTAATCATACAACATATACATATATGTATGTACTAATGTATGTGTCATTTTCTATTTATCGTTTTAAATGTTATATTTACTGCAACCATTTCTTCTTCTTACATGAACCGAAGGATTCCTCGCCACAGGACGATATTTATACATTATTGTACAGCCACAGGACGATAGTTATATATTATTGTACAGCCAAAGGACGATATTTATACATTATTGTACAACTACAGGACGATTTTTATATATTATTGTACAGCCACAGGACGATATTTATATATTATTGTACAGCCACAGGACGATATTTATACATTATTGTACAGTCACAGGACGATATTTATATATTATTGTACAGCCACAGGACGATATTTATATAATATTGTACAGCCACAGGACGATATTTATATATTATTGTACAGCCACAGGACGATATTTATATATTATTGTACAGCCACAGGACGATATTTATGGGTTTATATTCTAATGAGATGAGAATAATCAGTATAATGAGGAGAATAGAGGTGTTCTACAAGCATAAAAGAAATGTGAACTACGGGTATGATATATATAATTTAAAATTTTCTTAGATTTTTTTATATTTGATTATTCATTAAAAATATCGGTACAGTTACAATTGTAGCTAAGATAGGAAATGTATGGTATTATACAAATCAAAAAAAACTTTGATAGATTATAGCGTAATATTTTTTTTCTCAAATCCTTGAATTGTATTGACTGGGCCCTGTCGACCTCTCTTTCTCTAACAAACCCTGTAGAAAATGATGAAAAATAAATAAACCGAAGATTAAATGAAAACAAGTAGCATGGTAAGTATCTAGTGAAAACAAAGAATGTTATAGTAACATATAATAACTTATATTAAAAAACATGCATTAAATATTATAAAATAATAATTTCTTTTCTTTAATGTTTTTTTCAATAGTCACTATTAATCTGATGTCACTATTTTTCTTCATCAATGTATCATTTACTCTCAGACAAATTAGAATCAATGGAAATTTAAACCCTCGAGGGATTCAATGATAAACCCTTGGGCTACATTCCTTTTTAAAGAGGGGATTCAATGATAAACCCGTGGGCTTGCGGATTTTGCGGATTTTTTTTGCCTTTGTAGATTTTCAAAGTATCTTTCAATGAAAATATCCCGGCGGGATTAAATGAAAAGTGTTGCATACCAAAAAACCAGCTTTTTATAAAGGAATGACTATTGCTTGTCTCTTGAGGCAAAACAGCTTAGCTAAGAGTACGAATTGTCCCTAACTTGAAGCAAGTTATCGTTGCATTTAAAAACTAAAAAAAAATCACAAGTGATAACTGACAATGTACCATCCATGAAGGATCAATTTCTAAAAATACACTCTGTTGTAGAATTGGTCTCATAGGCTGGTATCGTTAATTTGGTCATTCACTGGTTAATCGACTTACATTAGAATTTACTACAACCTCATTATTTCTTATTTTTACTTCTTTTAAGCAAATTAAGTTAATGCTGTCTATAAGATAATTCCATGTTTAATTAAACTAAAAAACTTCTTTCTTATTCAAATTCAAATTTTATTGCATAATAATCCTCCGAAAGATTTACTTTCAAAAAGCGTAGTTGGAGCCGCGCTGCAGATAAAATTTATTTTTCTTACTGAAATTTTGATTAGCGTGGCAAAAAAGTTGTTCAATTTTTTCTTGGAAATCTTTTCCATTATTTGATTTGGGGTTCATTGTGTACTTTTACTTCTTTTACTTTGTTATTTATAAAGTTTATATCGCTGCATAATGGTTATTGGGGAAAATGAATGACACTTTGTGAAAAAAAACCTATAATTATTAAGGCATGTGTCGGAAAATGTATGTTTCACATGTGTCGTAGAAAAAAGTTATACCTCCTTTTTTCACGAACACTTTCTTTGTGAACGGAATCACAATGTAAAAATAAAGAATGACTGCAATGATGAATGTAAAAACGTGAATTTTGAGCTCTTAATAATAATAATAGACGTAAAATTAAAGCAATATCTGAATATAGAATTTGATAATGGATTGATCAGATTGGCAGATTTATATCATGATTTGTTAATACATGCAAGGATAAACTCAATTAGAAATATCAGGCATACAACTATTATCGAACAAGTTAATTCTGGCTTAATTTTGTAGATTTCAAATTTTCGTTTCATTTAGTTTTTTAATCATTAATAATAGCGTGATGTATAGATTTATTAGAACACAATATATTTTCTTGTTGATACATCCAAGCATTGTCTTATAAATCTAAATAATAGAAAATAAAAAAATTCCTCTATAAAAAGTTTTAGCCCTCTGTTGTAAAATTTTAAGTCGTGAATGTTCAACTTACTACTTAAACAAATTCAGGGGACATTAGTTCCAGAACGGGCGTAAGGCTAATTTCCAACACCGAAAAAAATAGGTTTTTATAATCCCGGTTTTTTTTTACTATGAATAATACTATAAACCTGGGCACTCCAACTAGTTTAGTTTGTGATTTTGAGATGAGACGTTCTCTTGAGCAGTGAACGTCTCATCTCAAAACCACACTAGCTCTAAATTACGAAAAAACATTATATCCAACAAAAATTGCTTATTTGGGCATTTAAAGTTGGAGAACTGCAAAATAAAGCGATTTTTTTATATTTCAAACCTATATGTTTGACTGTTGTAAATATACTCATCTTTATACTTTGTTTCATTAAACTTGCATTAAATTCAGGGGCATTGCATTTTTTGTCTTTCTAGAGGGCTCATCGCCCGTTGGAGCCTAAAAAAGACCTGAAAACCACAGATTTCACTAATCAAGCAGGGGAGGGGGCTGAGCCCTCCCCCCCCTGAATATGCCTTTGATTAAAATTTAATTTGGTACACTCTTTCTAATGAACTCTGAATTTCACACCAATCTAATAAGTGCCACTTAAAACACAAAACAAAGATGACAGTCTATAAATTGAACAAAAGATTATTAAGTATTTGGGCATATTTCTAGAACCTTTTTTTCAGAATAATTTCCTAATGATAAAAGGTAAATTACACTGGTGGCTTAGTGGAAACAAACAAACCACAAATAAGAAAAATCTCTAACCATAGAACTAAGATTGTCTGAATGAACAGAAATGACAAATGTTCTTTACATTAATTTTGTATGTTAGAAAAATGTTTCTAAAAAGTTAAAAAAGAAGAAAAAATATGATTTTTAAATAAAATTCTTACAATGAGTTGGATCACTTGCACTTGCACTACCATCTCCTCGGAATAGGTTTTAATAGGTCTATGCTAGTCTAGGTTTTCCTCTTTCATACATTTCTATCACTACAGCTAATGCAGAAGAGAGTTTCTTAATTATCTTGTAAGATCTTAACTTATCACAATAGGATTGAATAATTGTCTCACTGTCAGTACTTTCTGTACTTTACCTCTTAACTCTTGCATCTGTGATGCTTTGCCTTCTAGGACCCATTGGATAACTTCCCTCCGGACTTCATCAGCTTCCTGTAGCTTCTTTAACTTGTTCCCTTCGATTATCTCATGTCTCGTTTCCTGACTCATGCTGTGCACTGCAGGCAAATATCCGGCAAACCTCCGCCTCTCCTTTGCGGATCTCCTTCTAGATCTGTAGCATAAGTGATCTTTAGCTCTCCTACTTCATTCTCGACCTGATACTCTTCATTCTTTTCTTTTGTTGGTTCGTCTAAATGGTATGATCTTGATAATGCATCTGCGTTCACGTTCTCAATCCCCTTCTTGTGGATTACTATGAATTCAAACTGGGCCAAGTCTGAAAACCAATGTTGAAAGATACTCTCATCAGATTTTATGTTGACAATGTACTTCAGGCTGTATGCGTCAGTATAAACTAGAAAAGGGGAGCTGGTACTTCAGGATATGTTTCCATCTCTCTATGCTCTTCACTGAAGCTAACAGTTCTCCTTTCATAGATGGATAATCTTTCTCATATCGGTTGCACTTCCTGCCCCAGCAACGGATAAAACATTGTTTCTGAGACAGTATACCAGCAATGTTCAAAGGATACCAGTCCATGGTGAGAATAAAGGGCTCATTGGAGTCAAAGTCTGGATACGCTTGAATCTTGCCGGCCATGAACTCTTCTTTCAACTCCCTGAAATCCTTCTCCATGTCTTCTGCAGAATGAAGACATCTCCTTGCAGCTAGTTGGGCATGGCCATTTCTGTACGTTCCTTGATGTAATCTTCCGGCATTTGAACTCCATCTTTGATCAACTTTGAGTCGTAAATACTCTACTTCCGACTGGAAAATCTTGGTCTTCTTTGGCTGTATCCTGATCTCTGCTTTAGTATTGGCTTGTACTACCTTTCTGAGATGTTCCATGTGTTCCCAGGGATCTGTTGAATAAACTAAAATGTCATCTAGATAAATTAACCAGGTAGATGAACCATGGTCAGATCTAGCATCCTCAAATACACACTGCCTGCATTGGATGGCATGCATATGCAGCAGAAGGTTCTGAAGGGGCTGATAAATGCTGTACAATCTCTACTTCCTTCCTCAATCTGAACACAGTGATAGGTGCCACAAACGTCCATTGACGTGAATAATATGGCATCCTTCACTGTTGCAGACTTTAAAAGAATTAGATCTGTAACCCATCTTGTTCTCCCATCTTTCTTCTTAACTGGAAATAATGGTAAAGCCCAAGGACTATTAGCAGGTTCAATCCCTTGCTCTAACTGCACTCATCTATCTGATCTTTCAGTTTTCTTTATCTCTATTTATCTATTTCTAGATCTATCTGTAACTATCTGTTTTACCATAATGATTGGTATGTAACGATAAAGCCAACTATCTTTCACTTATAACTTGCTTTGAGGCTTTAAACTATCTGTTTACTTAGAATGACGGTCATTGAATAGATGGAAACGTTTATTGATTCAACATTATTATTCACTTCATCACTTATTTCCATACTTCGCCACACTCTTGTAATTTCCTAATTTTATAGACCTCTATAATTTCATACCTGGTTTCTGTACTCATACTGTGTACTGCAGGTGGATATTCTGCCTTTCTTTTAAAATCAGAAGTGCTCTAGCACTATGATACTGGTTCATACTCTGCCAGCTGCAAGGAAAAGATTCTTATTATCAAGAACGCGTTTTAAGTCAGGAATGTGTTCTAAATCATCTATAAATAATTAAAAGACACCCTCCCACTCTAAAACTGCCCCCCTCCTTCCCCGGCATTCCTCTCCCATGAGAGATTTAGGTTGAAAGAAATTGTTTTCTGTAATTTATTAATATATCTTTTTAATATTATTGAAATATTGATTATGAAAACTAATTATTTTTAAAAATCTACAAATTGTACACCCCCCCTTTTTTAATATAAACCTGGATCTCAGCACTTACATCCATCATACATCTTAAGGATTTTATGACCCCCGCCCCTCCCCTAGCTTCACAAAAAATATACATTGCTCGGTCCAGAAATTATCTAAGCCTTTTCATCCTAAATTTAAAACATATAGTTTGAAGTATATTTTCGCTGTGAGGAACTTTTTATTATAAAATCGTCATTTTTTACTTCTTAACAACTTCTTTTCTACAAAACTTTTGTCTTGGACACCTCTACAGTAAACCCCCCCTGGCCCCCCTCCCCCCTCCAATCTTCTTGACTAAGAACGGAACGTTGGATGGAAACGTTCTTGACTAAGAACGGAACGTTGGATGGAAACGTTCTTGACTAAGAACACCAAGAATAGAACAGATTGGGATGATTGTTCTTAGACTAAGAATGGAATGGGACGGAATGGAATGGAACGGGACGGAACAGAACGAGAACGGATCGATTGAAAAAAGGAACATGAACAGAACAATCTAGTTGAAGGCCCTCGTTCTAGAACGGAACGAAACGATTAAAAAAAAGACGTGCCCAGCCCTACATAGTGCATGGTGAACAGCCTATCAAGATTCTACTTTCAATGTTTCCAATTTCCTTGTTTTTCCTTTTTTCCAAGTAAAGTGTGCTGACATGTTTTATACCACACAGGGTTCTCTTCAACCTTCTGAGCTCCCTTGATGCTAACACATAGAACCAGATTTAATCAAAAGAAATAACGTCTTTCCGACGAGTTCGGATACTTAATAATAGCTAACCAGGCTTGTTATTAAGGAGTATATATAAAGCTGCCAGTAGCAAAATCTGGATCCAGCTAGGTTAAAAACCTCCATTTTCCAGGTTAATACAGCGTTAAAAGATTAATGCAGGCCTTCAATGTTTCTTGAAGTTTAGTTTTTTTATTTCCATTTGTGTGCAGGGGTGTATACTGTATACCTCTCATATACACCTATGGCTAAAGTTTCTCTAGTTGGCCATTTTCTCTCTCTCACTTTCTTTCTTAGAAGCGCCTATCAATACCTAGTTGTTGCTTCTCATAAAGCTGAATGTACACTGAGAGTTTTCCAAATGTTTTTGAAAATTAACGGAAAATTCAGGAAGAAAGTTTTAGATTAAAAATTTAATGGGACTATATTGGCCCACACACCACACTCACATGCAGCCACTTTTAATTAAATCAAGATGATTAAGAAGATTATATTCAAGGATGGAACCGTTTCTGCACCTCAAAAAGATAATCAGGGTGAGGCTTTTTTTCATGCTGACAATCTAAATTTCTTGAAAATATAATTTAATGTTCTGTAACGCAAGAAATTTCCAAAGGAAAGTATGCATAATTTACAACTCAGAGAGCACTAACAAGGTTAAAAACTATACCTAACATTTTCTACAGTAAAAAAGAGAAAAACAAAAATTTGTAAAACACAGAACAAGAGGTGATTTTCAATTTTGTCCTAATAAATAATTTAGTGTTCCATTAATAGTATTAGTATTTTATTAAACAAAATTTGATTCAAATTTTCAGGAGAAATACCATAACCTCAAAAACTAAGTAATCAAAAGTGGAAGAAAGTACAGATTATATTGCGAACATTTAGAGTCACAGTTAGATGATCGAAATCAAAGAGCTTGGTGATGTAAAGAGGAGGCATTAGGATTTATCCGCAAATCAGACGCCTCAATTGGTTTCTTCTTTTCTATAAGATTTTAGAACTTTTAAAGCATATCTCTCACCAAACACTTGTATATTTATCGTAATTTGCCGTTAGAAATGCATAACTTTAATATCTTTGTGGTAGAACTTTATCTTAAAACAGATTGCAACATTGGGTTTACAGTTTTTTGGCCCCTACAAACCAAGGTTTTTGGCCCCTTCACACCAAGGTTTTTGGCCCCTTCAAACCAAGGTTTTTGGCCCCTTCAAATCCCCCCACGAAAAAAAAATATCGTAAGCCGGCTTTGTATTTAAGAAAAAAGAAGAAAGAAAGAGCAAAGAAGGAAGAAAGAGTAAAGTAGGAAGAAAGAGAAAAGAAGGAAAAAAGAGTAAGAGGAAGGAAGAAAGAGTAAAGAAGGAAGGAAAAGTAAGGAAGAAAGAAAGAGTAAAGAAGGAAGAAAAAGTAAAGAAGGAAGAAAGAGAAAATAATGGAAGAAAGAGTAAAGAAGGAAAAAAGAGTAAGGAAGGAAGAAAGAGTAAAGAAGGAATTAAAAGTAAAGAAATAAGAAAGAGTAAAGAATAAAGAATGAATAAAGAATGAGTAAGAAGGAATAAAGAGGAGAAATGAGGAAAAAAGAGGAAAGGAGAAATAAAGAGAAAAGTAAGGAGAAAGAATGGAAGATTAAAGAAGGAAGAAAAAGGAAAGGAGGAAGAAAGGGGAAAGAAGGAAGTAAGAGTAAAGAAGGAAGCAAGAAAGAGAAAAGAAGGAAGATTGGATAAGGAAAGAAGAAAGAACGAGGAAAGAAGGAAGGATTAGAAAGAAAAAAAGGGAGAATGGAAGAGGGAAAAGGAAGGAAGAAAGAGGAGTGAAAAAGGAAAAAGGGGAAAAAAGAAGAAGAAACGTGAAAAAATAAAAAAATAAATAAAGAAAGATTAATAAGGAAGAAAGAAGGAACAATGAAAAAGGATAAAAATTAAGAAGGAAGGAGAAAGAATGAAAAAAAGAGGATGAAAGAAAAAAGAATAGAAAAGGAAAAAGAAGGAGGAAATAAGGATGAATAAAAGAGGAAAGGACAAAAAGATAAAGAGGAAAGAAGAGAAAATTAAAGAGGTAAAACGGAAGAATGGGTAAGAAAGGAAGGAAGAAAAAGGAAGAATGAAAGAAAGATGAAAAACCTATGTTCGGGAGAAGAAAATATGTGGAAAAAAGTTTTAATTTGTTTGAAAAAGCTTTAGTGTTTAGCGTACACTTTTTTGAGGTTTTCCTAAAATTTGAATATTTGGGTTTTGAGGTTGTGGTATTCTTGCAAAGGATTTGAGTCTTTGCTACAAACACAAATTTTCTAATCCCTATATCTTTGCAGCCCAATGCCGTAGACCTTAGATATTTCAAATTATGAATTCTGGTAGATCAAATAATCTAAGTTTGAAATATCAAAGGTTTGCACCAACAAGCTGCTAAGATATAAGGATTAGAAAATTTGAGTTTGTGACAAAGACTCAAGTCCTTTTTACATTTTTAAAGTTCCCTCCAGAAACACTTTTGAATATAAAAGGGCACATGTTCCATATTGACAGTGGGAATCCAGTGAAAGTTTTTTTTTAATTCTGACAAAAAAATTTTATTTTATTTTTAAAATTGTTAAAAAAAAAATAAAACTCATAATCCTCAGGAAAAAAGGGTTTAAGGAAAAAGTTCAATAAAATCTGAGACATTTATTCTGTGCAAAATTAAAATTGATATCCCGTATACAAGTTATATAATGTTTGTTTCCTTCTCCAATATAGCATAATATTTCATTTTATCAAAGAAGCTTTAGAAATTCCAAAATTGAAATATTTGAGATAAAAAATGCAAAGAATAATTTATGGCTTGTTTCCTCTACAAAGAAAATTTTTTATTTTTTACAAATGAAATAGATAAAATATGCGACATTTTTTTTAGGGTTACCGGGCTCGAATTTGAAACTTAAAAATGCATAAATTGCTTCAAAATTCCTAATCTTTCTCTTTGAATGTATAAAAAGTAATTAATTTTCAGACTTATAAACTTTAATTAATCTTATTTCCTATATAGAAGAATAATCACTATTTTTATTTCCCACTAAATTACTCAAGACTGTGTCACGAGGGGAAAGCTAGGTAGGAGTATAGTTTGATTTTGTAGGAGAATGTGGATTTTAGGAATAGACCATGTAAAAGATCGTTTATTGTTCCAGTTGAGTAAAGGATCAAACGTATGAAAGGACATGGATTGATCTGGTTGGATACAATTAAATTGTACCACTTCGAAAATATACATTACACATTATACAGTGCCTAATTGTATACTTCATATCTAACATGAAATTCAAAGCCTCGCAAATGTTTCATGTCTAAACTTGAAAACTTTTCTATGCTGGTGATTGTATTTAAAACTTTTGAAGTTTAAACTGTGGCCTGGCCGCCCATGGGTGGGGTTTGGTTAGAAGGGGGCAGAATCGCCATTTTAGGGAAGAAGCCTTTTTTTAATCCGAAACGTTGTTCTGGTTCTAAAAAAACCTAAAAATTTATCCAGGATCTATGACATTGTTAAAATTTTACAAATCCCGCAACTTTAAATATGTAAAAGACAAGATGTTATAAACAAATGCAATAATGATAGATAGAAAATCTTGAAGTAAAAAAAGTATTGTTTATTGACAAAAAATGTGTTCAATTTTGTTTTAAGTCATGGATAAAAGGTATAGAAAAAGTAGTAATATTGTGTTTTTTAAAGCTTTTTTTGTGTGTGAGTACTTCATTGTTTAAATGCTTAAGTTGATTGAAATCCCCCCTTGATATTTTCACATAATTTCCCCAGGGTCCTTATTCACTACACTGCAACTCCTCAGTTCTTCTATGCAGTACCTACCTCAAACACAAACCAACAATATAAAATTCAGACTCTTTATAAATGAGAAGAAAAAATACCTTAAACTTAAACTAATTATAAAGGATGTTTCTATAAAACACACAAAATGGAAATTTTTATTTATTGGGGTTAAAAACTTCAAATTCAAAGATTAAAAAAGGTACCAATCTAAAGGTTTGCATATTTGATCTTTATGTTTTTGAATCTTTTATCGATCTGACTCCCATTTTTATCCAAAACAATTTGTAGTTGACATACAATGAAAGCCAGTAAACGCCTTCAATATCAAATTCTCTTTGAAACTTTATTCAGGGTTAACCCCCTATCAGAACCAGTGCATCTTGAGCATCCTGCTTTCCATCCCTTTTTTCAGGCTCCCCCTCCCCCCCTGCGTCTTAAGAGGTCTTGAGTCAAGACCTAGTTGAGACTCCTTCACTCCAACCCCAGTTTAGCCTGCTTCTCTCTGTGTCTTGAGGAGGTTTCAACTTAAGTCGAGACTCAGTTTTATGAGGATATCATATTTCATCAACGTGTGTTATGTCCCACCCCCAGGTTAGCCTGTTTCTCCCTGCGTCTTGAGGACGTCTCAATACAAGACTCCTAAAAACGGGACTCAGTTTCATCAACATGTGTTGGTCCCTTTCCCAGGCTTCCCCTTCTGAAGTCAAAAATCTTCCCCCCCCCCCCCTCAATATGCTGTCACTATCAACATCTGTTAGAGGTATTGGTCAATAAATTTTCAAGACCATCTCCAGTTTTACAACTTTCCCAAGCTTTCCCTTTCTAGAGACAAAAATCTTATCCCCCCCCCCCCCTCAATATGCTGTCACATGGACATGATTTTTCAAGCTGTGAAATACTGTCTCAAGGCAATATACATCAAGTTATGATTAGGTGGTTTGAGGCTGAATTTAAAGAATTTGAGCTGCGCCTAGACGTGGCTCAAACATGAATAGTTCCACTTGAAATTGTAGTTAGCCTTTAGGTATTTGAAATGGCGCTCAATTGAAACCGGTTTTTGGTGGTTCAGCGATGTGGTTTAAATTCTTTGAATTCGGCAGTGAATGACCTTTTCATTCAGCCTCTGACAGTGGCGCCTACCCATATTTATGTTTGCAACTACCAGCTGTCCTAATCGAAGTGGTCGCCATCCCACCTCCTCTCTATCCAAACCAAAACACTCGGTCCCCTAGGCCTAGCCTGCCCTATAACACTTTTAAAGCTAATTATTTGTAAGACCTTAGACATTTCATTGTATTTAAAAAAAAAAGAGCTTTTATGCTTGAAATTTGCTTAACTACTATTGTTTTTTGAGCGGACGTATTTATATGTCTATTTCTTTCTCTCCCATCTAAATGACTTTCGGAACAAGCCCATCGAATTGTGTCTTCATCCGAAAACCAATAACTAAATTATAAAAAAAATATATTTAGTTGTAACAAAGTAAAACAAAAAAACATGTCCTGTCTGTATTTTGGCAGTATGAGATGTAGTTTTTTAATAGAACATACTAATGCATTTTAGATAAGAAATAAAATCAAATTAATTAAATTAACTAAAAATAAACTTTGTCTTGACTAGAACTAAAATGCTAGGAGCTCAGCAAGTTCAGCAGCAATTAGATCGTATGCAAGAACTTAGAGATAGGGCTAAATTCTTTATTAACAGGTTAAATGAATAGTTAAACAATAAAAATATGCACACAGTGCTTTTATATTTCAAAGAGCTTAAAAGATCTTTGATTTTTCAAACTATGAATTCTGTCATATGAAATAAGTTTGAAATGTCAAAGAAGCAAAGATACATAAAAATTCTGGAATGAATTTATAGTTTTTTACAATTAAAAAAAATCTCTTTTAAATTATATCTACCTTAGCATACAAAGATTAAATATTAAGCTATTTAATTTACTTTTTAAAACTATTCAATATTATTTATTAAGTTCTTTAAATTAGACAATTTTAATAAAGTCTAGAATTCTTACTCTTTCAGTCTCCAAAGCTTTCTTTTATCAAAAGAGGAAGGTTTCAAGAAAACTTTAATAAATTATCTTCATCAAATTTATTTTTTTGTCCAGAAAAATTTAATCTTTTTTTTAAAACAAAATATTTATTTTACTATATTTCCTTGTACATGGTTCACAATCGTTATAACATTCTGGTTTTCATTATATATCATTACACATTACAGTTTAAATTGTATTATGTCATTACAACGTTGTTACATATGGTTAATTTTAGAAATATTTCATTTTAAATTTCAGATACATGATTTTTTTCCCATGTATCTGAACGGTAATATTACCGTGTATTCCAACATAATTTACTGTTTAAAGTTTTCAAACTTGAGACGGATCTTTACTTCGTTTGCGGAGATCAATATGTGATCCAGCTTTTTTTAGAAGTATAAAATCATATATTATAATATGTTCAGGTTATGATACAGGGTATATATATATCAAGAGTTTAGGTTCCCAGTACATATTAAAAAACATTCTAAAGGTTTTAAGAATTTTTTTTAATCTAAGTTTAACGGCTAAAACCGGATTCAAATTGTGTTGAATACTGTTTAAAGTTTTCAGACTTTGAACGGATCTTTACTTCAATTGCATGTCAATATGTGATCCGACTTTTTTTAACCTTTTTAAACAAACCCCAACCCTACTCTCTAGCACTAGAATTATATCATTTTCTTCTCAATATGTTTCGCCAAAAACTTTGGCATCATCAGGAGTTCGTCCTATAATATAACAGATATAAGCAAAAAATGAAAATAAGTAATACAAACAAAGCAACTCAAATAAACAAAGAAGAGAACAAAAATAAAAAATCTTTTTATGTAACCTTTTCAATAAGGAATTTTTTAAAATGAATATCATTATATAATATAATATGACTTTTTTTGAAGTATATAATCATGCATTATAATATGGTATATATTAGGAGTTTTAAGTTCCCAGTACATATTAAAAACATTCTAAAGGTTTTAGAGTCTGAGTTTTTGAAACTCTCAGTTTAACAGTAAAAACCGGATTTAAGTTAATTCAGACCCGCAAGAATTGTTCTTTCGAGATGAATTTTTTCCACGTTACAAAATCTTTTTTTACGGTTCTATCGTACTTCGTAGACTGGATAAAAAAGTCCAAATTTTGAGGAAGATTCTGCAAGTTTTATCCAATTTTAATCTTTATTTTTTTTCTGTTAATTGAAGAAATTTCACTAGTAATCTACAGTAGAGTCAGTTTTCAGACATGCTGTAGAAGACCTACAAGAAAAGAAAAGAGGAGAGAAGAAAAATAGCTGATCATTATCTTTATTTCAGAAAAGAGTGGAATTTGGCTTCAAAGGTATGTTTAAATATACTCTAAAAAAAAGTATCCATCCAAAAAAAGGTCCGAATATTCACTTCTCCTTCAAAATAAACAAATTTTTAAAATAATGGATACAACTTTAGAATAAGGTACTTATCTTATCAAAATTCTTACATAAACTTTTGTAAGTACTTAGAAATAGTGTTATCTCGTCCACAAGATGCAGAAGATCAGTGGATGCCGGATCCTGGAGCGCTTCTTATACGGAGCCAGGTATCTGGTATATGTATTATTAGCTGAAGTGCCCTGCGATACCCGTGGAATTAAAAAAAATAGAAATTTTTTAAAGTGAATTGTTTAGCCTTTGTTACCTCCTGGATACCCCTTGGTTTCCTCTAAAAGTTTCAACCCTTTTGGTGAAGCCGTTTGCCCGGCTATAGGGAGGGAACATAAATACGAATGTCTTGTTTTATTATATAGATAATATACAATTTAATAAAGCTCTTCGCTTGTATAAATGTGTTTCTATAATTGTATATGTTAGCTGTACCCCAGGGGTAAGAGCTATGGCTAAAAAAATTGGGATTTTGCTTTAAAAAACTCGACTTATTTTCAAAATTCAAATTTTATTTTCAAAAATTTAATTTTTTTTTCAAGTGCTTGTTAAATTCCGCCGGCAACGCCAGACACTTCAGCTAATAAGTAAATAAACACAGCAGTTAATGCCATAGCTACCATTCTGAATGAATTTTTTTGATGTCAAAATAAAGAAATTGATTCAAAATGGAAGCTCTGGTACCTTTGCAGACAAATTGAAAATTAAAACAGAAAAAAATCTCAAATAAGTTTAATTTATATTCAGGTTCGCCTACATCTGGCAAACTACAAGAATGCCCTAGGTCAACTTTTCTAATTTAAAACAATCTATTTAAAAAAAATTAATCGTCACTACCAAAGCTACCGACTGTGTTTAAATTTTCTTTAGAATAGTTGTAACATGTAGAGGATGCTAGGCTGGCTAATCTCTGCCTTGATAGGTTGAAATTTTTCTTAATTACAAAATCTCGAATTTTAGTTCTTCATGCCGGAATTCATATTTTTGTTTGTTTAAGATTTATTTTGAGAATTTTTAAATTTCTTGAATTCAAATAGAAAACAAACAAGTGTAATAAACCCTATTTCATTTATATCTTTGTAACCCGTAAATATACGTTATTTAGTTCATTGACCCTAGTTGCGGTCAACTTATTTACCTTTACCTTTTGATATTTAAATATAGACAGTTCAACACAGACTCTTGTTATTTACGGATCATATATACCTGGATAGGTAGAGAGGATAGAGTTTGTGATAGATTCAAACAGCGCATTTAGGCTGAAAACGACTAAGGAGAAGTTTAGGCATTTTCTACACAAGAATAAGTAAAATCACTAACAATAACATTTTATCTCAATGAAAACACGAGTGTTACAGAGGTTTAACATATGAAGCTAAACGGTATCAGAAAATTAACACAAAATTTCACTTTTCATTGTTCTCGCAAAGATCATTAAAAAGTTAGTAAAAATGTAGGATATATTCTCTAAAAAAATAATTTAAAAAAATGGTTAGGCTGGATATTAGACAGAGTAGAGCTTTAAAGCTGATGGCTGAGGCACAATTCCATCTTGGAAATTATGAACACTCTCTCCTTTACTTCTACAGGTTTGTTTTTATAGAATAGATATATTTTTCACATTTTTTTCTAAATATTTAGAAAGAATTTATTATTAAACATTTTTATAAATAGATGATAGTAAAATATTTATCTCTTCGCCAGTAGCTCTCTACTTATTTCTATCCCTGGCCAACAGCTGGGCTTCACGTTCACCCCATACCATTCCAAAGGTCTTCCCCATACAGGGTGTCCCCATAATCAAGTGAATTAAGTCTAGCAGACTTTGTTATGATCATTTCAGGGGGCGGAAACGTCATGTGTGTGTTTATGTACCAAAAGAATGTGTGTAAAGTTTACCGAACCAAAGGCGTGTACTGTAGGTATATACAGTACATACGAATCTCGGTATTTGTACAGTCTAGGAGAGTACATTTGTTTATTGTTAATTGTTTACTTAAAAATAAGTTTAATATACATGTAGTATATTATTTATATATTTAAGTCATCACTATAAGCCAAATTTGCATGCTAAGATTAAAGCATGATTAAAGTTTACAATAAACTAGTCGTTAATAAAACTTAATTATAATTAACGACATTGTTCTGCAATTTCTTCACTGTAGTCATGTTGTGTGTCTGTACCAAAAGAGTGTGTGTAAGGTTTACCGAACTTGTCTGCAAAGCAGTGCGAATGGCTTTCTCATGCCAGACCAGCGCCATTTCCTTTCCCTTTATTCCTATTCCCTGGATCATTTAAATTAATAAATAAGTACATACTTAACAAAGATGATTTCGTATTAGGCAATTAATTCCCATGTTTATTGGGACACACAGTTTTACATGGTTGTTTCTCTTTGCACGCTATCCGATTTTCTTGGCAAGATTTTGAAACAAAATACATCTTCAGTAACTGCCAAGCTTTAACATTAAAGGACTTTTTTGACACCCCATATTGTAGGTTTTTTGACACCCCATATTGTAGGTTTTTTGACACCCCATATTGTAGGTTTTGTTTCTGCTAGATTTGTTTCATAATGTTTATTACTCAGGTTTCTGTGCTTCTATGAAGTTAAATTACATGTTATGTCATGGGGGGTTTTGTTCAGAGGCGTATTGGAGGTTAACCCTAGGCGGGTGAACTTTATTAATGAAAGAATTTTAACTGTCGCAATCTTTGCTCCATTTTTAAGACATTGTGATCCCCTTTTCATTGATACATGTCCCACTATTATTTTTTAGCTTTTTGTAATCATATTTTTTTATGAATAAATGTGGTATCTAATCAAAATATCTGAGTGTAGGGAGTAGGTAGGAAGGTGAACAACAGACATATGAACCCGGAACTCTGTCATTACCGTCTACATATTGTTCATTCGTATTTCAACAAGCCACATTGTTGTGTTGCTTTGGGTATCCATCTATGTATCTGTCTGTGTTTCTTTTTGCAAATCCACCCTGTATCCCCTGCAGTTATAAGAAATGCTTTATATTTTAATTGAAAATTGGGTGGAAAGGAATTTTTTTTAGAACCGTATCCAAAGAAAATATCTAATTGACTCCAAACAATGATATTTTCTTGTTGTTTCAGATAAAGATTTATCTCGTGAACTTCTTTTTTTGAATTTTGTAACCAGAGCACTTAAATTGGGCATTGTTATTCTCAATTTTTTAAATATTTTAAAATTGTATTCTATAAAAGCTTGGTATTTTGCAAAATCTTGACTTTGCCAGAAGATCGATTTTTCGAATTGTTTGGTAACGAACGATTGATTTTGCTTTGTGCAGGTTTATATCTTTTGTCAGAGTCAAAATTTGGATGATTTCATAAAAAAAACTATGTAAGACTTTGTAGATTTTTGAAGCCTCGTGGTTTCCTTAAATCTAAAAGTCCTAGAATAACTATAAGCGGATAATAACGATACCCAACTCTAGAGAGTACAAGGTGAAAATTAATTTTCTTTGCAGAAGCGAACGTGTTTTAAAAAAGGGAACTGAGGAAGGGAAAATTGGAATTCAGAGATGTTTAGAAGCAATAAATTCTCTTCTAGATGAAACATTCCAAAAAGATTTACAGGTATTCTCATCAATAACAGCTAATTAAAAAGTCTATCGTCAATGTCAACTGAGTGATTTGAGTAACATACATTTTTTAAATCAACCAATAAAATATAAATAGTTCTAAACTAGTATATACCTAAAACATAAGTGTTTATATTATTATATATATGCGTCATATGTGGCTATCAAAAATTTGAAAAATATAATGGTGTTTAGTTCCTTGCTCAAGAAACCACAAATGACCATAAATGCATGTCAGCATATAAATATTTCTCACAACTCAACAACAATGTTCAATTTCATATTTTCGATTGAAATTTTCATTTAAATTACCAAAACCAATATCATAGGGCGAGTTACCGAAGATTAGGGTTACTAATAGTGAGGAAACTTCTTCATTTTCTGATGGATCGGAAAAAAAATTCCTAGTTTCAAAATCTTATAGAAGAACAAATCGTTCAGTGGGTACAGGTCCCTGCTCGAAACTTTCGAACTCTTCGTTCTCTATAAGTCAGGCACAAAAAAATGATTAATTAAAATTAGAAAGTGTAGCAACAAAGTTTGGTTTGAACTTTGCTTGCTATTGTTGTATTGCTGCTGTATAGCTTTCCAGTATGAAACTCATATTGAAAATCTTCTGAAGTAAAAAAAAGTCAAAACTTTGCTGAATAATAAATAATCTAAAATTTTAAAACTAATTCTAATATTGAAACTACTTCCTGGAAAAGTTCAAAACTAAACTAGAGTTTACTTTTTTCACGACTTATTATTTTTGGAAAATGTTTTTTCCTTCGAAAGATCTCCTTTTTTTGTGCACAGAACCGTCCTATTCGTGTGTGTGGTAGGTTTTACTCACTTCTTCCGTCTCAACCTTTCACAACAGATATTCAGTGCTTTCAGGTAAAGAAAATAATAATTTTATTCTGACTGGACAAAATACCTTTTTCCCGTAGAATTTGTATTTACTTGATATTGATATAATCTTCCCCCATCCGTTGTCTTTTTGACTTAACACATAAAAAGGTGCACTGCGCTTGGTTTAAACTATGTGCAATGGCGGATATTTAAAAAAATTAACAAATGAAAAATTGACACTATAATATTTGGTAATTTATTGATCTTTCAAACCTCAAAAATACCTTAACCAAAGAATCTGAACTATTGTCTAACAGTTTAATTTTCTAATTCTTTTATCTGTACAGTATAACGTGTAGAAGCTTATCTCATAGAGCTTTGAATTCTTATCAATCAAAAGTTAAAGATTTACACCATCCGGTTGCAAAGATGTAGGGTTGGCAGAAATATTAAATGTATGTATTGAGAACGGTTTGGTACAACTTGTTGTTGTTGTAAAGTAAGTTTTTAGTTTTGAATCATATTAAAATATAATTGAAAATGTAAAACATTTTTTTATTGGAAAGTATAAAGTTAGACACAGGAAAAGTTTCCTTCTACCAGGAAAATATAAACTATAGAGAACCAATTTCCTAGACTCTAATGTTAACAGTGAAGAGAGTTGATAACTAAATCTCGCTTCATTTCAACTAAAACAAGCTTTACTCCACAAAACAATGATTGGAACCTTTTTTGTTTACTAAAAGGGGCGTTAGCAGATTTTTAACTCTATCTTTATTTATTTTGATTGAGAATAGAGAAAATAAACCATTTTACAGTTTTATACAGTTCACATAGTTGTATAATATATGACGATATTTTATCGTATTTTTGATTCAATTATTTCGCATATTTTATTACTCGTGTTTTCGTTTAATAAAGTTTATGAGAAGAAGAAGAAGTTTTAGGCAGTTCAAGGGAAAATAAAGCCAGATTTAATGATTTTTTTGACAGTTTTAATTTACTTTTAGAAATGGAACACGTGTTAGTTTTATAAAAACTTTTAAATAAAAAAATCATAAAAAACATTAATCTTTTTTGTGCGATCAATTTGATTTAATTATTTATGTTCTTCATTGGATATAAATATAATATTATGGTTGGATACATGTTTATTTTAATTAGAAGTTACTGAACACATTGGACAAGAATAAGGGAAGAAGAGGACAGGAAAGGAAACTGCGAAGATATACAGTTAATGCAATCCAATATATTCAAAATACATGTACAAAATAATCAAGAAAAGGATTTTTTTAAATCAAATAATAAATAAATAGAACTTCTGCTATGATGAATGTTGCATTTTCATCTATTGCATTTATTTAGTATATAGTCTATTTAGTGTTGCTAATCTTTTTGGTTTGTTTTTGCTTTCTTTCTTTGCATATATTTTCTCAAGGGTTAAAAATTTGGCATAGTTTAAAACAAGAATAACTTGCGTATTCTATTAATTTAGTTTGCTCTAGCTAAGCTATGTCAAAGGAACTGAGTCTTTGCCACAAAATCTGTTTTTCTAATTCCTATATCTTTGTATCCCAATGTCGTAAACCTTAGATATTTCAAGTTTGAATTCTGAGCTGAAAACTTTAGAATAAGGGATATCGAGATTAATGCGTGATCCTCTCTTTTTCATAATATCGAGACTAATCTAATTTTGTACTTGTATCCCGAAAAGTGTATGAAATTCAACCAATCAGAGTCGCGTTTACGAAGCCGATAAATTTGAAATTTTGCGCTCCATTTAAGAGTATATATAGAAATTGAAGGAACTCTCTAATTTAGAAAAACCGGTTTTTTTTATTTTTATCTACTAAATCCAGAAAGAACGGTTAAAGAAGAAAATCAAAAGTGTGTCCATTGGATACTCAGATTACGTAATTGGGATCAAGGATATTTCATTCTAAAGTTTTCAGCTCAGTTAGATCAAATAATCTAAGTTTGAAATATCAAAGGTTTATAGAATCAGTTTGCAAAGATAAAGGGATTAGAAATTTTAAAATTGTGAAAAAACTCAATTTCTTTGACTTTGACAGAAAATATTTGCCAAAAAAAACGAAAAACCCCGATCCAACAAAGATCTCAAAACAAACGTGTTAAAACGATCGTTTTAGATTCCTTTTCCCATTTTTTTAAGGATACAAATATCGCAGAAATGTTTGAAGTTTTATTAAAAGATTTAAAAAACACAAATTTACCTATTTACAAGTTCTTCATTAAGGACGCCAATACTTATCTAGAAAACTGGTTATTTCTTTACCTCACTTTTGTGTCTCTCTAACTTGTTTCCTTACCCCGATTTTGAGCACAGTTTGGCTAAGTAAATATGATATATGCTAGCACTTGAGAGCTAAAGAGGCACTCTGCAGGAGAAGAAATACAAGAAAGGAATGCAAAAAAGAAATTACTATTTATAGTGAGATACTGTAATATTAAATGATAATTTGAAGGTTAGAAATACACCCTTATCGATAAATAAAAAGTTCATAATTGTATTTTTTTTCAACAACTTTGCATTTATAATTAAAATATTTTTTTTAATCTTTATTCTTTTTTAAACATTTTATATTTTTTAGCTTAAAACGTAGATATCTTAAATTATTTTTATTTGAATTTTCACAGTATACAGTAAATATTTAGAATGTATAGAAATGTTGACAAGCTATTTAAAACAAATATTCGAACTTCCAGAAAAAATATCTATCTAGTGTGTATTAAATATCTGATTTCATGGATCTGCATTCTAATCTATATGAACCATTTGGAAGGTCAACTAAAATTTAGGTTTTGAGACTTATTATAGAAACTGAAACCTCACTCACAAACCATTATTTTCTAGCCATATATTATTGCAATCTGATAGTGATAGTGTACATCTGTATATTATTGCAATCTGATAGTGATAGTGTACTATATTATTGCAATCTGATAGTGATAGCGTACTATATTATTGCAATCTGATAGTGATAGTGTACATCTGTATATTATTGCAATCTGATAGTGATAGTGGACATCTGTCCAACTTGATATTTCAAAAGTTCATTACTTTCACTTGAAGAATTCATATTTTGAAATATCGAAGATAGCGAATCTAAAATCAAAGTTTTTTATGGAAATAACTTTGTTTGAATCTTTATAAACAAATAACGTAATGAATTTATATTTAATTGGTAAGTTATGATTCCTTTAAAAGAGTTTAAGGATCTGTATATACGCTCCTTGAGGATAAGAGAATACCATAAAAGTTACCTCTCATCAGACTGTAATCATTTTATGGAACTGATTTTACTCGCCGAAAACAAAATTTTCTAATAACTGTATGTTTCCAACCTAATGGTGCAATCCTCTGATATTTTAAGTTTTGAGTATTTTAACCCCCCTCACCCCCCTCCACGGTGGGGTATTTTAAGGGGTCAGGGGGGGTGATTGGTTTTTGTCACAATACTCCTATTAAATTGCATTTGTATTGTTGTGTTTCATGGTGAGAAGGGAAAAAATTAATATATTCTGATCATCTTTTCATTTACAAACATTGATTTATAGTGATTTCGATTTATAATTACTTTTCCCGTTCATATATTTTTCCTTAAATGGATCCTGTAAACCTACAATAAATTTGGATGTCGTCTTTGTTTCAGCGAGCTATTTCGGAAGAAAAACATACATTTTCTAGCAAAAGTACAAGAAAGCACAGTGGTTTCGGGATAATCTAAATATACAAAAAGATTCTAACAGCCATATAGAAAAGATTCAAAGGGGCATCGACAGGTCACCATAACCTTGTTTAGTCAGAGTAGCGTGTTGAAAAATCCTATTTTAATAATTTTTAATGAAAAAACGGGTTTTCTTAACTGAAACATAACAATTTAAACAACTTCGAGACTTTCTCAAAAGAGATTCTCAAGCGGCCAAGCCATATTTGACATTTTATAAATGTTAAAAATGTGAATTGCGAAAGAAAAAATATGATATTGCACAAGACGACACTAATCTTACTTTTTTGACTTACTCTAAATGTATTCTATAAAAGATACGCAAAATATGTTACACTTTACATGCATCTAAATAATGAGAAAAAACTGTATGGATCTAAATTTTCTGAATGCATGTTAAAAGAACACATTTTTTTAAATAATAAAGATTGCAAGAATTTTTGCCTGTATAAAGATAAGAAAGATTTGAATGTATTGTTGTTGAGCTCAAAGGGGGAGTGGGGGTCTCGAAATGTGGCGGTAAGAACTGGCAGAGAAGGCTTCCCGGAGAAAGGAGGGATATTTTTTTCCCAAGCAACGGTCCCCGGGCAACGAAAGTTCTCAAGTTGGCAATAGAAGGTTGGCAATAAGAACAAGGAAGAGAAGGCTTCCCGGAGAAAGGAGTGATATTTTTTTCCCAAGCAACGGTCCCCGGGCAACAAAAGTTCTCAGGTTGGCAATTGTTTCCAGAGGTTTTCTCATATTCGCCACAAATCCATAGAAGATAACATAAGGTATATTTCAATCCTGTAAATAAGTACGGTTAACAACAGTGCATTGAACTAAATTGATTGATTATTTAAATGTTAACAATGTTTTATATTATAAAATATCCTTATTATTTCAGGATAATGGGGTAAATTGAGGCGTCTGGTTATTAAGAATAAAACAACATTTAAACTTCTAAAATAAAATGACAGTTTTGTTGCAAAGATTTATAAGTCACGAATTTTAAAGCTTTTAACTATATATATTTGAAACGTGAGCGCTACACGAGAGGATGTTTACTGTTCTGCCGGAGGTAGAAAATGTTTGGTTTGGCCACAGGAGAAAATCTTGGTCAAAGTCGACCTTACAGCGAAGTTAATTGTTTTGGTTAACAATTGTGTACTCACTAAATAAAGGCTAGACAAATCTGAGAACATACTTTCTAATAAAAGATTTGTAGGATCCAAATTCCAAATTCCCTGAACAAATATTGAAAGGATCTGAATGTATTTCCCTAGATAAAGTTGAAATAATCTTAACGTATATTCCCTCCCTTATATAAAGAATTTGATTTTATTTTCTCATAATAAATAAAGGAGAATCAGATTTTTTCTCTAAATAAAGATATGAATTGTCCCTAAATAAAGAAGAGGACTTGAGTCTTTGCCACGAACTTTGATTTTTTAATCACTATATCTCTGTAATCCATTGCTTAGTTTAAAATATCGAAGGTTCACACCATCAGGCTGCAAAAAATGTTGGGATTATAAAATTTGAGTTTGTGGCAAAGACTCAATGCCTCTGTATTTTTTTTAAGTCCTCCCTGTTTGTAAATTAGCATGTACTGCACTGGTCAGTGATTCAGTAAATTGATAATAAATCCATAAATCATATCATATATACCTCGAGATGTTAACATTAATTATTATGCTGATATCAATAACAAAAGAATTTTTAAATCATATCATATATACCTGTTTATGGTTATGTTTTTTTATATGTTAATATCAATTAACATCAATTGAATTCATTAAATAATTAATGGTCTCATATTGAGCCTCTAATGATGGATTTGAAATGCATTTTAGAAATGGTCCGAGGAATTAACATCATCTAAAAAAAATCTTTTTAGATTATCAATAAACATAAACAAAAAAGATATATGTTTTGAAAAGATTTTAAAAATAAGAAAATAAATAAATTTTTATTGGTCCATAGAGAGCTCTCAAAACAAGTACATATTTTGTATAATTGTGAGTAAAAGTTCTCTATTTCATATATTTTTTAGATTAAATGTGTAGACCTGCATGGTTTATATTTTTCTAAATGCCATTTACAAATATCCTTAATAACAAACTTTCCTTTTAGTCAATAACTCCCAAAAAGTGTTTCAACACGCCGGACAACGACGGTTGCATGCATATTGCATGTACGTCACGATGGAAAGAATTATAAAAAGAAGGAAGTGTGTTTTGCTGACCCTGTGGGTTGAGTCATGAGTGTACACTATATAGGCAGAAAACATTCAACAGGTAGTTTCAGGCAGTCGAGTGCAGACAGGCAGTCAGCTGATCAGAACTGATCATTTAATATATCTTCTATAATCTTCAGTGAATTTACTCATTCAACAGTTATGTGAGATTTAATTCCATGTATTCTTGATACTGATCATTGAACTGATAATACAAATTTCAATGAGAATCTGAGCGTTTTCCCTGGACTTCAAGGAAAACATGAAAACATTAGAAAAACAATATAGAACTGATTTCATACCTATGAATTATGTATATAATGATACTTAGTTTTTACATAGGGTTATAGCTTTTAAATGCCACTTTATAATATAAAGTACTTATGATCTTCATATGAAACTTTCTAATTTTGAAATGTCTTGAGCACTGAACCAACAATTCAAGAAACAAAATTATGGTTTTAAAAGATTTTTCCCCAAGTATTTTGTGGCATTTTATGATGCAAAGAAGCATTAATCCCGACCTTCTAGTTGTTACAATTTTACCAACAATTTCATCTTCTTGAGAATATTTTTTTTACATAAACTTTTCCAACCCAACCCAGTTCGTGTACCCCCCCCCTTTAGCTGTAGTTAGATATTAAAATAGTTTATAGTCAAAATGAAATTCCTATTTAAATTGTTGTTTTCAGCTCAACAGTTTCTATGTTGAAGGTTCAGTAAATGGAGCCAAGACTAGAGGGTTCAAATCTCTTAAAACAGGAGGAGAAGCATTATCTCATTTCTCAAAATAGATTGAGTGAACAAAAAGATTTGGTTAGTGACTTAAAACTTCATTGCACCCTAACTATAGATAAAGAAGAAGATATCTTAAATGAAGTACCCAACCTTGAAAAACAAACCAACACTAGAGAGTCTAAGAAAGGAACAAATGATGATCCAAGGAAGCTATTATCAGGAATGCTGAAGGTAGATTACGGAACTGGTAGAGCCAAGTCTCCTGTGACCGTTCAGGAATGAAACACATTTGAATATTAATTTGATTTCACTTAACAGCACAGCAGAATTTATATGCTTATAGGAACAATTAAGTATTTTCAACAAACTCATTCAAACTCATTCCTATATCTTTGCAACCCGATTCCAGGGGATATTAGTTCCAAAACAACACTTGGCCCATTTCTGACACTGAGTGTTAGAAATGGGCTAAATCTGCAAAGTTATCTTTTTCAAGAGTATATATCTTAAAATCCAAGACGAGTATAACAAAATTACACCATATCTTTATCAAAAATGGCTAAAACTATTTATTGAAACAATAAATGTCAATTTTAAACTAATAATAAAATGTGAGAATTAGTTTTTGATGATTCTTGATTTCATTTTCGAACATATCCCTTTTATGAAACAATTATCGGATTTCAGCTCAAATCGCGTTTTAAGAACATATCCTGGTTTTGAGATAATTACCGGATTTCATCTCATGTCACGTTTTCGAAACATATCCTGGTTTTGAGACAATTACCGGAATTCATATCAATGTCAAGTATTTACGCTCTTGTGAAACAAAACAAGATTTTTTGTTAAGATAAAATATAAACAAAATAGACAATAAAAAAACTAACTGTTCTTTGATAATTCAAAAATCATTACAGCATTGAGAAATCAAAATATTAATATCATTTGTTCTTACAATATAGATTTAACTAGAAATGCGGAAAGTCATCGTTTAAAATGCTCGAAAATAAATCATCCATATTCTCTAATTTAACAGATAAAATGTGGAAACCTAGATTCTAGAAATAATTCAGAAGTCAATTTAGTCTTCATAAGATAAATTTTGTTTTTAGTGATTTATTTTGTAAGTTATGAAAGTGAGTTTTGTTTTGAATTGTGGATTATACTCAAAAACGGGAAAGTGGGTTTTGTCTCGAAAACGCGACAATGTTTCAAATTCAGGATATGAAAAGAACTCTTATTATAATTTTGATTTTAAAAAAAGTTTTAAATTGGGAATTGTTGTCCTCGTCATGTTTAATAAAATGTTGGTTATAGTTTTTATTATCGACTTTTACTCTGGATATGGGCTGGGATCTCAAAAACCCAATCTTTCAATTTGTGCCCATTTCTAACACTCAGTGTTAGAAATGGGCCAAGTGTTAGTTTTGGAACTAATGTCCCCTGGATTCCTTTGTCGACATATTTACAAAATTAAAGTTTATTTCTCCAAATATTTTCCTACTTTAATTTGAAGGGTATTCTTATTTAATTATGTTATAAAAACTCTAAACAAAATGTGTACAAGGAATGGGTTGCCGCTTTGCCTGATTTACCAATTGACATGGAAAACGGTATAATAGAGACTCAAAGCATTTTGGAAAATGACAATATGAGATTGGGGGCTGAAGGTGAGAAAAAGATACATAATTCAAGTATAATTTTACAAAAACTTGTGAAAGTTTGTACTTTTTACATAAAAACATATAAAAAATTAAAAGGTTAAATATCATTCTCTCATATAGATTTTTTTTTAACCAAAAGCAATGATATATGTTTTAATTTGGTTTTGAGTAAATAAAGTAGGGGTTAGTTCCACATTTGTTTGAAAACATATTTCGGTCTGGACCCTCTTCAATTCTAGAAAAACTACAAAAATAAATAATGAAAAATTAAAAATGTTTTACAAATCTTATGAGAAGAAACTTTAAAAAACTTACTAAAAAATAAGGTTGTCTTATGAACATTATAAGCGAGCTCAATTTGTATATGAAGTAAATTTTTGCTGAGAAAATGAAAGTAAATGCATGGTATATGAACCAAAGTTATACCAAAACTCATATATATGTGATACATGGTATATGGTATATTTAAACATATCATATTCAGCAAATACGGAACAAATCTGAAAATTAGGATAACCCAGAGGTGCCAAAAATTTTAGGTACGCTCCTATTATTACTTATTAATTTTTAGTAGATTTAATTGAAAAAATAATTCTTGTCTTTATCATGACCAGAATTTTCACCAATGGCCGTTCAGTATCTGGTCACGTGGCTCTGCCCATAATTCTCAAATATTAAAATTATAAACCACATAATACTTTCTCCTCGTGTGTGCAGCGTGCTCCCACCTTCCTTTGCATTGTTTAATTACGAGAATGACACTGGGTTTCGTAATTTCTGATGTATCTACCTGTTATCACAATTAGCAACAGTTATTCTGTATTTATAGAAAATAGTCAAGAAATACGACGCTAAAACGAAAACGTGTTTTTATGATAACAATTTGTCTTTCCAATTTTCTCAATTTCAATAGCTGTTTGTCTGTTATATAGTTCGACAATGGTTTAATGACGTATTTTTTTTATAAACTATTATAAACTTATTTTTCGTTTATGTATACATAGTACAAATTTTGATTAGGGAAATTTAGCTTTATATGAGTTTAGCGATTATTAGGGTAGCATTTTTTGAGATTGCGTTTGATCTAAATGACGTTTTTGAATTTAGCTTTTTTTAGGTACACCCAAAAACCCTGCTTCCCTTGTTAAAACCTTTATTCTGGGCGTATACCTAAATATATATAGATACGAATAGAATAAAAATATTATGAAATATAATGTGTAAACATCGCGGACTTCTGTGTTCAAAGTAATTTTTATTGTGTTGCAGTGCAGGGTACCGGAAGTTAACAATGTTTATCTTTTATACATATAATTCATCTTGCTTACTCAGTTTGTTATAAATCTTGGCAGTGGAAGTTGACATATGATAATTTAAGCCAAAGAATTAACACCAAACATGTCTACTACAGACTTTAAAGGAAGTAAAAAACTAAAATAATTTAATTAATTCATGCTTAAACTAATGTTCAATTCCCAACATAAATGCATAGTTTTCGTATTTTACTCGTATGAAGGATATGTAAGGTTAGATACATACTTGAGAACTTTCTTAGATCTATGTTTCGGGGTCTTTTATCATGAAACATTAACTTTTTACAGGGTTACCCACAATTCATGAAACATCAAAGTCGATTGTGCGAAATTTTTCTTACGTCAAAAGTTTTCAGCAACTGTAAACTTGTTATTTTCTTGACAAATCATTAAAAATAACATTATAACATTAGAACACAAATATAAACACATAAGAACAAAATCAACCTGTAGAACTTGGCGTAATTTGCACATTTATTCATTATTTAAAGGGAGTGACCGGCTATGTAAGGTAGTTGAACTGAGTATGCAGTTTTGTGGAAAACTTCTTTCGGATTCATTTGAGAAATATTAAGCTTTTTTAAGATCTGTAAATCCTGAGTTTGAGCGCAAATTCGACGTTCAAAACGCCTACTTTGGGGGTGGATACGTTTTCAGAATTAGTTTTTCTTCAATTATTAAATAACGACGACAAAAATTGTAAACAAAAATCTACAGTAAACTAATTAGTTGTTTCGGAACCGGTTGAAAAAACAAAATTAATCTTATCATCGAAAATAAGTAATCTTGTTCAATTATTAGTTTCTATTTTCTCATTATTCTAGTTCTTATTATTCACAAACATTTTCTGCCGATTTTCTTGAATTATTATTAAAAAGACGACATTTGGAGAATTTTAAGAAATCTGTTAATAAATTCAAAGAAAATAAGAAATTCAATATAATGATGAAAACGAAATAATTGATTCTAGCATTGATTTATTGACAAATTTCTTTTGAGAAATATGTTCCCAGCCATCTAATTAGATTGTAGTATGATTTTTACTTTATTTTTCGTCGTCGTTATTTAGTAATTTAAAAAAACCAATTCTGAAAACGTATCCAACTATCCACCCACAAAGTAGGCGTTTTGAACGTCGAATTTGCGCTCAAACTCAGGATTTACAGATCTTTAAAAAGTTTGATATGTCTCAAATGAATCCGAAAGAAGCTTTAAAGTTTAAAGTGTAGCATTCCCCTTTAAACCTCTATCTGAGTATTTGTTTGGAAGATATTGTCGTTATTTTATCTGAAAATGTCAAAAATACTCAAATGTCAAAAAATTAACATGCCATTATTTAATCGGAGGTTCACTTGAAATTAATCTACAGTCCTTTTAATTCTATTAATTTTCACAATATATCAGATATTCATATTATCTGATATGCAAAATATATCAGATATTCATATTAATAGACTATAAAAAGTATTTACATAATAATTTAAATAAATGACGATGACTACTAAGTGTTGTAGATGGGGGAATTTTCATCAAGTTTAAAAACATTTTCATGTTATTTCATAAAAAGGGGAAATTATTATCATTTAACTAAAAGCTTTCTAGTGATGAGTAGAAAATATGTCATGTAATTATTAATTACAATGACATATTTTCTGAGGCTGAGAGTTTAGAAATGATGTCTCACGTTTGTGTTACAGCTTTTTTGTTTCTGGGCAACGAAACCAATTTAAAAACAAGCGTATTGATAAAATGGGCAAATAAGGTAATAAGAAAGGGAGGAGGCAACGACACTCTTGTTATGTTCAAAGAATGTTACAAAGCAAACTAGACAGAAGGAAAAGTTAATTTATGCGACATAACTTTTACGACTTTGTGACCTCTTAGCTCCTCTTGCATTGGTTTTACGCACAGTATGAGGAAACCAAATATATTTGTTTACATAAATATGGAAACTTAAAACATTTTTTGGTCTTCTCAACAGCTGCTCAAAAATTTAAAAAGCATGAAAAAAATAATGAACACGTTGGACATTAAATCTCAAATACCTAGTCTTTTATATTTTTAAAAAGTAATTGTATTATCTGAACCCATTTTTAGTTCAGAAAATACATTTAATTTTTTCTTCAAAAATTGAAGACTAGGTATTCGAGATTTTTGGGGTCCAATGTGTTTTTTAAAAAAGTTTTTGGAGGGGGAGGCGGGAAATTTCTTTTTTAATTTTTGCGTAGCTTTTGAAGAGACCAAAATGTTTTTTTTTTGAGTTTTTCGGGGTCCAAATTTTTCATAATTTAAAAAAAATCTCCTTATGCAAATTTTGAATGAATTTTGATGAGATTTCAAAATCTATTAATGTTTTTTATTACACTTTCAAAATTACACTTTTGTAATATAGTATAAAACGACCAACAATGGCTAAAACAATCCCCATAAGTTTTCATTTTTTTGGTGGCTGTTAATGACGGTGCCGTGACAAACTCCTGAAAGACAAACTCCTGAAAGACAAACTCCGGAAAGACAAACTCCGGAAAGACAAACTCCTGAGAAACAAACTCCTGACGAGACAAACTCCTGACGAGACAAACTCCTGAAAGACAAACTCCTGAAATTATGAAATTTTTCTCTGAATGANCTGTTTTATATTCTGTTTTATATTCTGTTTTATATTCTGTTTTATATTCTGTTTTATATTCTGTTTTATATTCTGTTTTATATTCTGTTTTATATTCTGTTTTATATTCTGTTTTATATTCTGTTTTATATTCTGTTTTATATTCTGTTTTATATTCTGTTTTATATTCTGTTTTATATTCTGTTTTATATTCTGTTTTATATTCTGTTTTATATTCTGTTTTATATTCTGTTTTATATTCTGTTTTATATTCTGTTTTATATTCTGTTTTATATTCTGTTTTATATTCTGTTTATATTCTGTTTTATATTCTGTTTTATATTCTGCAAGGAAGCATTGTAATAAATTCAGTACTGATAAATGACTTAGAGGCTTACTTTAAAATCATTTTAAAATAAGTGAAGGCTCGTTTTATATAATAATATGAGATAATGTTTTGTTGAAATAGTTTTTACCGGTTAGCTAATAGTTTAATAATAATTAATTATTTTCAGCTGGTTTTTTACAGTACCGCAATCCAGCCAAGATGATCTTTAACAATCGGAGCAAAAAACCGTAAGTATTAAATCTAATATTTCCATTTTAATTATGACCTACTTTTTTCATAAGCCGACTAAAATTCGTATTTAATATGTTTATATTAAATGATTTGAAAGCAATACATATGTTTAGCAAATAAAACGTTTTTTTCAACAAACTCTAATTTATTATCCCTATTTCTTTGGATCCCAATGTTGCATACCTTTAATATTTCAAATTATGAATGCGGTTAGTTCAAAAAGTTTAAGTTTGAAATATCAAAGATTTACAACTATTAGGTTGCAAAGATTTAGGGATTTGAACATTTGAGTTGTGACAGAAACGCTGAAAACATTAAACAAATCTTTAATAAATATGTAAGTAACTAGAAAGAAAGTATATTTTGTATATATTCCTCCAGTTGAAGGGTTTCTTATCAGCACTCAGTTCCTATATACAGATAAATCCTCAACTACTGAATAAACTCCGTTGAATTAAATAAATTTCGATACAGACAAAAATTATCATAAGTTTTTTTTAAGGGGGGGGGGCGGGGAAGTGTGATTGTGAAATATTACAAAAAAGACTCTACAATCGACGTACATAAAAAGTATATATGAATATGCAGAGTTCACACTTTATACTAGTTTAAACTCCAATTTTACGGTATTATTTGCACACCATTTGTTGGGAGAAAAATACGGATTACTCGGCAAGGTTTAAAGAATGCCACTTGGATTCAGACATGCCACTCCAAGGTACTAATACAAGGAAAGTTAATTGCAGTTGCGTATACTCTGCGTACACATTGAAACCAGTTCTCTCTGGGCGGACTTTATAAACAAGAATAGATGCATCAGTGTTCGTTTAGTATCCGAGGAGATTAAAATAATTTAATTTTGATAATTTTGAAAATTCACATAATAGTTTCCTTTGACCAGAATATTTCATAGATTATTTTTGTAAAAATTGATTCCATGTCAGGCTGTGACACCCGTCTTGTGTTTACTTTTCCGCCAAAAGACAGTACACTGAAGTACAAAAATGTGTACACCTCTGAAACAACTTTCCTTGCATTAGTACCTTGTGCCACTCTATGAATGTAGGTTCATTCAACTTAAAGGATAATTGCTCTAAATATATATCTAAAATTTCAGACAACTCTCTATAAATAATGTTATGGAGCAAAATTTGATGGTTGTAATACGTAGACATATTATAAAATACATTAAGAGACCGGAAGGTGTGGAGAATCTAATTTAATATTTAGAACTGAGAAGAGAAGGAACCTATTTACACATTCAGATACCTTAGCTTCTCTTAACAGCGAACAGTCTAACCTCTCAAATTCTAGGTTTGAAAAAAAATTATTTTTTAATAAATTGTAGTTACATACAGTGAGAACCGGAAAACTGTGGAATATGAAGACGGTATCAAAGTAATAATTATATGTAATTGATGTTGCTACATAGAATAAAGTTTTACTATTATTAAATCACAAGTAAAATGGTCAATTTATACTGCACAATTGCTGTTTCTAATGTTCATTGGGTTTACTTTAATTTAAGTCTAAAAGTCGTCTTCATAATCGAGAGTTTAATGGTTCTCACTGTATGAAAATCTGTCGTTTTAAAATCGGCTTTCCCTTTGTTTGGAATAATTTTTTAAGTATTTTGTTCTTAAAGGGAGTGTTAGTGTAAAATTAAACGGGATTAATACATATGTTAAAACCGAATCAAATTTGTTTATGGATCTGTATTTCCATCCCACATCTGATCTATCTCTACATAAAAAAAACAAAGCAAAGGGATCGATAACGAATTTGATTCTATACCAATCAATGTTCCATATACATTTTTAACTTCAAATTTAGCCTAAACATTTAAATTTCTAGTATTTTGAATTTAAGCTTAAAGCTGATTTAACTTTGTAATCTTAATTCATAATCTTAATTAGTTTATCCTCACAGACAAGAACACTTTTAGAATAAAAATATCCTCCTTTTCAATATTGATTTATTAAGATTTAATGTATTTTCCAACTTCAGCATGACGCGGCGTAAAACTGGTTAAACCGGCGGTATACGGTTCAACTACTTCTCGATATTCATGAAATCTTTTTACTAGGATATTAACATTCTATATACATTGTCTCTGAAAAAAGTACGTTTAGTCTTTTAGCCTACTGAACATCGCTGTATTATGTTAAAGGTGCTCCTATGGTCTAAGATAAAATAATACAAGATAAGATATTGTTTATTGCTAAAAATACACATACAAGTTATAATGTTACAGGCAAAAAATCAGCAACTATTTTTATATCGTATGTATTATGGCAATTATTATAGGTACAATTTCCATAGAGGGGGGGGGGGGTGGTCGTCGATGAATTATTTCTTCCTATGTCGTTTTAACTTTGAAAAGTATGACTATTATTCGAATAATTTGCTCGGTCTCTTTTCCAAAGATTTTTTAAATTAAATTTATGTCTACATTTTATACAACAGAATAGAATAAATTACGCCTTTTCAATGATAGAATTAAGAATTTTTCAAAATAAATGACCAAAAAAGATGTTGGAAATCTTAGGAAAATGGATGGAGTACATTTCGAGTACATTTTGAATGTTTTAACGACATTTTAAAGCAACATTTTTCACAGACGACCATCCAGTTTAGTGGATGAAAAGCCAACTAATATCTGCGGAAATGGGGACAAATACATTTTCGAATGTTAGGTCTAATTTTGAAGGTTAAAATGGTCGGCATTTTAGAGAAAAATAATTCATAGACGACTCCCTGTATAACTTTATCTACTTTTTTGGCATAACATAACCTAGCATGAACTTGACATTCACAAATCGTTTCTTAATTTTACATAGTTATTAGAACCTCGAGGGCAACTTCCTCTGTGGAATATTAAAATAAAACCCATAATTTGATATACATCATCATTTATTATCGTAAAATTACCCCCCCCCCCCTAGGAAACCCTGGTAAACAACTTCAAAGATTACTCAGAAATATCTAAATATATGTGAAGTTTTTTTTTAATTTTTGGTCTCATGAATAAAATACAGTCTTTTCTATACAGATGTTAATAAAAGATGTTACGGTGAAAAATAAGTGTTCTGCTGCAGTGAACCATTATGTAAGGCAATATGTATGAACAAGTCTCGCAGGTATCAGGGCTGCAGTTTGAAGTTTAATATTTGTTTTTAAAGTGTGGATTCTCTGCTCCAAGCCCGGGAGGCAGATCCCGTTGAGGTCCTCATAGGTTTAGGATTCGGAGGTAAATCTTTCACAGAAACTATTAAACTATTTTTTTAACAAACATTTTTTTTCAAAAGCTATTTTCAAGTTTTGATAATTTTTTAACGTTTACTTTTGTTATTCGCACCCATCTAAATTTCTTTTATTGTCATATAATGTCTATATGGACGTTTTTCTACGCAGATAAAAAAAATAATAATAATAAATTCGACTATTTGACGGTTTTCGTTGGAGGTTATTTAACTAATAAAATTTTAAGGGGAGGGGACAGATTTAAATCCTTGCCGGCAAAAACCTACCACTAAGCCCTTTACTGGGGCCATGTCCAATAAGATTTTATTCGATCGGTGCAGCGAGGGGAGGATGGCAAATCTATGAATCTGGACTAGAATTCAGTCGGTTGGAGGCCAAAATTAAGACAATATTCAAAAAATACTTTCCACAATATTAATTTCCATAATTTTCTAAAAATTACCAAGCCGCAAGCAAACTAACCTAATAAAAAAAACATGTTCAATTCTAAATCTGGAATAATAAGGATTATATTGGCCCATTACAACTTTTGAAGACATGGCAGTTTATATTTAAGATGCTCGCCTTTTGATGCATATGGAAAAAAACGTTAATCAATCAAAACGGGCATGAGGGCAGAGAGAATGTCATAAAAATTAAACAAAACACCTTTTTCGGGATAAAACGATTGGCAATTTTTACATTTCACATGTATCTCTTATTATAAATTCAATATTAATAGTTTAAAAAATCTTGAGAACACTAATTACTAAGTACTGACTACTGAGCACATTACACACTAGCTCCTTCGATCATTTCTATAGACCCTGACCTGCCACTCTCCCCGAGTTCAATCGTACAGGTAACGAATATACATACATTATGGCTTATTTTTAGGTAAATCAAGCACTGTCTCTAGGATTCCATCCAGATTTTTTCAGTCAAAATCCAAGGTAAAAAATTTCTTGACTATTAAACACAATTTACTTTACCCGTATTAATTTTAATGTTTGATTATCGAAGGCAAACATTGATATCAATGCGTTCCTACAAAGAGAGGAAGAACAGGAGGAACGGTTTCAGTCTGGATACTGTGGATACAGGGGTTTAGTGGGGAATTCAAGTAGGAGGCCATCGGAAATAGTTGAGAAGATTATAGCTACCCTAAGGTAATAATAACAAGAAATTTTTTTCCGTTAAACATTTGTCAAAGAGTGTAGCAAAATGTACAGGCCAAAGAGATATCAGGTCTTTTGCTTGATCAATTATAGAATATCTTCTGTTAAAAAAAAAGCTAAAAATGTGATTTTTTACGCATCCCATTTGTAAAAATGCCTTATATTTTTAAACAACATTTTTCAGATGTCATTATGTAAGAGTGAAATTCTAGGCCGTTAAGCTGTAACTGGTCTAGTGAAATACAATGTTATGACGATAAAAAAAATTCAAACCGGTTTTAAGATACATGTATGTATAATCGGATATTGAGTTTTATCATTTTAAACGACAAACTTCTTCTTAAAAATGTTTGTGGTTAATAATAAGCTTAAAAATTACCAAATACGTTTAAATTTCTAGAAAAGGCGTTATTTTTATCTTTAAATATATTGATCAATTGTGTAGAAAACCTGATGCTTTGTCTTAGTGTTAAGAAGGATTTAAATATTTATCATTTTGAAGAGAAAGAGAGCGTGAATTGAGACGGAGAGATTCTACTCAATCTTGGACGGTGTCCTCTACACCATGTCTGCAAAATATTCCTGCAAGGTAAAAAAATAATAAAAAATCCGAAATTTCCGCATAAAAGCATTTTCTTTTAATCCAACATACATATATTTACTCTTGGTTTTATTTTTTCTTTGTACCGTTAGGTCTTGGTAACTCATGAAAACAATAAACAATGGGTGACGATAGAACCTTCAGGATTAATATCTACATAGGAATAGGATCAGACGACTGTACACATTTCGTTCCTCCATTCTTTAACCTATAAGTTCTTCTTTGTCGCTATTTCAATGTCACATTCGTCACATCAACTATTAGCATTTACAACATTATATCAACAAAGGATAGGTAGGATACCCCTCAGATTAGCAGTTTCGGTGCAAAAGGTCGTTTTCTGCCGAGTGTTGTACGAGTTTCGAGATTTCAAAATACCGGGCGCAATACAATAGACACATATAGGTTAAAAACAAGGCTGAGGGGGATGGACAACTGCAGTGGCATAAATAAGGGGGGTTATTGGGGTTATTTACCCCCCCCCCCCAAGAATGTTGGAGGTAATTACCCCTGAACTATTCAGGTCAGGCCCTGAATAGCGAGTTGTGACTTTGTGTTTTTAAAAAAAAGGTTGATTTTAAAATTGAATATCATTTAAATTTGCAAGAAAATAATTTAAATGTGCAGATACTAGATATTTCAGATTTTAAACCAACATTCTAAATGATTCTAAATGTCAATGTCATTACAATTAGATGTTTTTTGATAGAAGAAAAGGGTATGGGCAATGAAAAAAACATTTTTTACTTCTAAATAATGTCATTTCCATATTAGATTTATTTAAGATCTTAACATACTACATTGATGACAAGCAAATTTTAGAAATTAGAAATAAGAATATAAACAAAGACAATATTTTTCAAAGCTTCACAGAGTAGCTTTTCTAAAGATTTAAAAAAGTAACATCTTTTTCCTCTTTATTATTTTTTATCTTACTTAAAATAAATTCAGTTTATTACAGATCTTTGTAGTTAATGTAAAATGAATGACTATAATGAAGGGTATAAAACAAGGTGAAAGCTGAAATGTACGAAATGAAGCATTTATTTGCATGATGGAGTTTGAAAATTCCAGAAATGAGTGGAAAACGCAAATCAAACCCAATTAAAACCAATAATTTGATAAACATCATGATAAAAAATTTTTTGGCGCAACTGTAACAAAAAGACTAATGGACACTGGCAACGCCGAGTCCTCTGTAATATTTTAATATAGAAGAAAGAATTTAACTTTTGAATGGTGGTATAATTAAAGCATTCCATATCTCCGTTTAAAGCTTATTCTTTGTGACAATTTACAATTACATATAGATAGATGAATTATATACGTATAATATCTTTATTTTAGGTTTCGTTTGATGGATCCAAATCGGCCAACTTTCGAAACAATCGTGAAACAGTTAACAACAGCACCCATACCCAGCTCCCCAAGAAAATCTGTCGGAAAATTTAAGATGATTGCTAAATCTGTATTGTGCCCTGAAAACCAAAACTGGAGACGCGAACACACAAAACATACTCATGAACGACGTAAACTACATCTAGGGGGTAAGTGCTTTCTTGTTGACAATGATGGAAACGAAATCATTGAGGAGGAAGAAGAAATACTAAATGAGGAAGATGGAGGAGGCCAACGGAAGTTAGAACATCAAGATTCATTGATGTCCTTAACCAGCACTACCAGGTCAAACAAGTAACCCTTTTAACAGGTTGAAATAGCTCATCTATACACAAATATATCTTTACAAAAATTCAATACTGAAGAAAAAATCTTTAAATTGATTTGTATAGATCCAATATTTATTTTGTTAAAAGAAAATGTACATAAATGATTTCAATCGAAAATGATATAAAAAGTGTTCTAAAATTTGTTGATTGAAATCGTATATGTTGATAAAAGTAAGAGTGTTTTTCGGCATTCACAGAATTATATATTTAGTATTGAATCTGACTGGAGTGATGATGAGAGAGAGGAGTTAGAAAAACTTTTTGGTGTAATGTCAGAGAAGGGGGAGGAATATACAAAACTTAGGCAGCTTCGTAGATCAAGGCAATTAAACATTAACAAAAATTTAAAATGTTTTGTAATGAAATAAATTGAGTCATTGATGCACAAACTACAATTTTCTAATCACTATATCTTTGCAACCTGATGGTGTAAATTTTTATATTTCAAACATAAATTATTTTATCTAAATTCATAGATTGAAATATCTAAGGTTTCGACATCGGGTTGCAAATATATAGAGATTGAGGTTACGACATCGGGTTGCAAATATATAGAGATGGGAAAATCAGAGTTTGTGGCTAAGACTCGTTTCTTTGTTAAAATGTTGAATTTATCATAATCAGTTTAAAAACAAAGATACCTAAACTTTTTAAAGTCGAAGGCTAGCGACACATATTTCTAATATAGTATTTAAATAGGAGGAAGTCTCGACGGACGGGAGGCTCTAGAACAGGAGGAGGAACATCCAGCACTGCGAGCTGGGACGGAGCAAGATTAGTTTATTCTAGAGAGAGTTCTATTAGTGAAATTACAGCATCCATGGATGGGGCAGCATCAGAACTAGAAACTTCGACAAGAAACTAGAAGAATATTAACCAAATAAGAATTCGTGAAGCAAGGATTAAGTAATAATTTTATATCAGTTTGAATATGATAAATACGATTTTAATTAAATTGTAAAGATCGCTAGATATGATCGCTAGATATGATTATGATTGTGAATAAAAAAGGCCAGTTAGTCACTGAGAGTAAACCAACAAATTCAACAAATTAATGATGAATAACTCAAGGTGTCCCTGAGCTCCCTGAAGTAACCCCTCAATTTTGGACGATAATTTACATAATTGTAAAATCTAAAAGAACCTTCTCTGATCCGCAGGAAGGTTAATTCAAGTTTGGAGTTTTTCAAATACTCCGAATCATTGTGCAAACAATTCATAAACTGAACTAAATTCATGCTCAAAAGGTATACCCATAGGAATTTAGGTGCCCCAATCAACTTGAAAATGGCCTAGCTTTAAGTTCCGATAATTTATGAATTAGAAAGAGTAAATAAAAATAGTTTTTACGTCTTATGAGCATTAGTTAACTTCTAGTTAGAATTCTAGGCGACATTATTAACCTTGTCTGTCCCTGCTTTTCCTTCCAAGAACACTGTGAAAATTTTTTGCCAATGTTCTATTTGTTATTTTTGAATTTTCCACTCTCACATTTAGATTTTATTGTGTCTAGAAACTATTAACAAATACAATATTTAAAGATTAATTTTGTATTTAAAGGCAACTGATTACTCGCTATGAATTCTGCCAAATCAAAAAGAAGTTTGAAATATTAAAAATTTACACATTCAGGTTGAAAAGATATGCAAAAAACTAATTTTGTCTCTTCGCTGAGGTGCAGCCGTTTGACGTTTATTGGATACAAACAAACAGGTAGGCAGACAGATCGGCAATCAAATTATATATAGACTAGGATTTTAGAGCTCTTCGTGCCTATATTCTATTTCAATTGTATACATTTTCTCTTCATATACATTGTAAAACAAAAACAAAACAATATTTGCGGATTTTAAAAAAATTTCGTGGATTTTTAGAATTTGATGAAAATTTAATTTTGTTACAGGCAAATCTTTAAAAATTCGATCATCCACAAACCTTCCCTGGGGTTATGTGAGGTCCCACACAAAATGTGGGCCCCTCGGGGTTTTAATTTCCATTGATTCTAAATTTACTATCATATTTTTTTTGGCGTGATCAGGTTGCTTAGTAATCTAAATGACTGGCTGAGGTCTTCGAAAATCTGATTTTGACTTTTTTGAGATACCCTGTATTCAAATATGTCAAAGCCATAGACTACACAGACTGTTCATACACTCTACCTGGATAGGCTGAGCAGGCCTACAGTGTCCCGGCACGCCATGCTACGGTTCCATGTAATGTTTTTTGACTGACATCTAACGACCACGTGTTTCATTCAAGGGTTAAGATTTACAACTTTTAAAGAAATACTCAAATTTTAAACATAAAACATAACGTTTATGAATTTTGTTTATTTTTAAAGATTTTGCATTTCCTATTCAAAGGATCCATAAATATCCCTGATTACAGATGTCTCCTGATTGGTCGTGTACAGTACTTGTACACAATAGAACATGCTGTGGAAAATATCGCATATTATAGGTGTTAATCGATCTCTGTAACTCTCTTATCTCTGGTCAAAGCGCTATTGGATATCCCCCCCGCCCCCCACCCCCAACACCCTATAGTTAATAATAACAAAGGCGTTTAAAAACATACATCCATAGTAAAAAAGGAGTAAATATCCAGTATGTACGACGTACGTGCGTTTGATCTTGCTTTATTACAGTATTTGTATAAGTAGTTTGGAATAGCTGTGAACAGAAAGCAAAAGAATTAGAATATTATTGGAGAGAAATTCTAAGTTTTTATTGCTCTTGGCTAGTCTTTCAGTTAAATCGGACAATTTCCTCCTATTAAATATTGCAAATACAGCACAACTTTTAAGTGGTTTTATGATTTATTTTGCATACGCTCTGCCCTGTGTAATGTGTTGTGTATATTGTATACACAACTTTTAAGGAATGAAGCTAAATATTTAACTTCAAATATCAAAATTTATCAAATGAATTCATTCAAATACTCTTTCATGTTGGGAATGCATCCATATTTTATAATAAAATGTTTGTTTTATTCTCGATTTAAACTTTCAAATCTGGGAAATATTTGGAATTTCAAAATAATTTTTCATTTTGAACAGACAGATTAGGTTCAAGTTTAGAAAGAATAAATATTTTTTCACTTCTTGATCCAACGATGGATTTAATATCATGGGGAAATTGTTCCCTTGCCATAGTGCCGTGAATTTTTAATTTTAAATATGATTCGAATAAAAACAATAATTTTTTTTCTTCATTTGTAGAAAGTAAACAAAGATTTAATTTTTAGGACCGTATTTTGCCTTTATTCTATTTGAAATAAATAATATTGTACCAGGTCATGGGTAGGTTTTTGACATTTTGATATTAACTTGAAATATTTGTACTTATGCCAGGATGTCTTGATCTTTTTAATATTAATTATATCCCTCGATGCTTTGACGATACCTGACTAAGTACATCCTTGTCTTTCCTCTTCTTTTTTTTACCATTTAATACGCTTAAGATTAAAAAAGATCTTATTTCTTTTTATCGGTGTCGCTGAAGTCTGACTAAATATTTTTATCACGATTAGCTCTGATGATAAGATTAATTTGATTATTAAATCTTCCTTTGATAAAGTTTGCTCTTTTTATGAAATAATATTAACTTATCCAAGATTTAGCCAAGTTTAAAAGTAAAAAATTCTTCAAACAAAAAATCATGAAGGAAACACAGGATTCAACCTATAGGATAGATTAAGAGAATGGAGAAGTTAATAAACTAGGACGTATAAAGAGAATAGAAGGATCAGAACCTAAACTATGACCATAGAGAATAGAATATATAGAGAGGAATTTACTAGAAAAAAGTGTAAAACGGCCATTTTGTTGTACTGTTTCCATACTGCAGGTGTACTTCACATATTTATGCTATATAACCTGTTGGGCCCTGGAATATCATTTTATAGAAAATGTAAAATTATTGTTAAAAGAAAACCAAATTATGAAGTAGGCTGGTTTCATAATTGACCAATGATCATTTCACATAGACTCTATGCCTTCCACTTTACAAACGATGATTTTCCGTTATAACTATAAATCAAATGATGTTTTTATTCACCTAATTAATTATAAAGTTTATTTAACAGTTCAAAAAAATCGAAATTGAAATGGATAGTCTAGGGAACATACTGTAATAATGTACTCTACTGCATAAAAATTTGTGAACATTTAAACATGATTTGTACACTTTGAACTCCCTTTCAGGCTGAAAGGGACTGAAAAAATTCATACCGAGAGATTCTTTTAATTCCTCTCTATATATTCTATTCTCTATGACTATGACGGATTAAGAGCATGAAAAGAGTTAATAAACTAGGACATATTAAGAGAATAGAAGGAGAAACAGGCCGGGTTTAGAGAATAAAAGGAGTTAAAAACTAGGGCATATTAAGAGAATAGATGGAGAACCTAAACCAGGACGGATTAAGAGGATGGAAGGAGTTACTGAACTTTTACGTATTAGTAACTAAACTAAACTAGGACGTATGAAGAGGATTGAAATAGTAACTAAACAAGGACAAAGATTCAAAGAGTAGAAGGAAAAAATAAATTAAGGCCAATTAAGAGGATTGCTGTTTTCTTTTCTCTTTTTATTACTATATAATATATATATAAAATTTTGTAATTTTGTAATTTATAACTAGTTGCTTTTTAAAAATCTGTCTTAATTAAACCTTCTCATAAAAAGATTATTTATAACAATTATTAAGGAATTGCGTCTTTGCAACAAACACAAATTTTCTAATGCTCACTGTAGTGTAGAAAAGTTTAATGAATATTTTTTGGTCAAAATACAAACACAGATTTTAATGTTGACACTATTTTCAATTTTTCAAAAGATGCTTTATTTCAGGTCGTCATTCTTAAATATTTACTAATGTTTCAGTATTTATTTTTATCTGGAAGTTACAGCTTCCTTCAAAATGAGAACCAAGGTTTACAAGATGAATAGGAATGGAGAACCAATGTATACAGGATGAATAAAGAACCAAGGTTTACAGGATGAATAGGAATGAAGAACCAAGGTTTCCAGGATGAATAGGAACCAAGGTTTACAGGATGAATAGGAATGAAGAACCAAGGTTTACAGGATGAATAGGAATGAAGAACCAAGGTTTATAGGATGAATAGGAATGAAGAACCAAGGTTTATAGGATGAATAGGAATGAAGAACCAAGGTTTACAGGATGAATAGGAATGAAGAAACAAGGTTTACAGGATGAAAAGGAAGGGTGAAGCAAGTCAATTATGGTTTGAGATTCTATCTATATTTTAAATTTATTTTGCCTGTAATAAATTATTGCTTTATATATTTCAATAATCACCATATGATTATGAAATTTATTTCAAAGGGAGAGGTGCATTTTATCTCCTTAAGGAGAAAGGTGGTGTGTGCCATTACCCCCCCTCGCTATTGGTGGCTGAAGGGGGGGGATGTACTTGAAATACAGAATAACATTATCTAGTCACTTCCCCAACCTTTGTTTTAAAAGCATTCTGTAGCTTGTTTTATTAAGTACAAATTGCAGTAAATTCTATCGTGCAAATTTGGTGTTATCGCGTATAAACAAAATAATAAATCAGCAACATTCCCAGGGGATAAAATGCAGGGGGCGGAAACGTCATGTATGTGTGTCTGTACCAAAAAAAATGTGTGTAAGTGATAACGAATCGAAGGCGTGTACTGCAGGTATATACGGTACATAATAATCTCGGTATTTGTACAGTCTAGACTCGTTATTCAAACATAATTATAATTGACGACATTGTTCTGCAATTTCCTTGACTCTAGTTATATTGTGTGTCTGGGTCAAAACTCAAAAGGGTGTGCGTGTGAGATAACGAACTCTTCTGCAAAACAGTACGACTGACTTTCTCATGTAAGACCAGCGCCATTCCCCTTCCCTTTATTCTTATTCCCTGATAAAATGCCATGTGTTAAACACCAGGCCCGTAATTAGGGGGATGGCACAGGGGCACGTGTCCCCTACTTTCCACAGAAGGGAGGGGCCCATTATCTGGAACAAAACGAAAAGAAGAAAACAGAAATTGGATAAAAAGAAAGGAAACAAGGGGTAAATAAGAGGGAAGAAATCTATTTTTGTCAAACAGTATGTATTATAGGTTATTTTTCTGCAAATTCAAAACATTTTCTGCAATCAATGATTTTTCAATTTTTATTTGTCTGTGAAAATATCAGGTTTAAAATTATTTCTAACAAATTGAGAACAGTGAAACTTATCTTTCCATTCTTTTTATAAGTTAATGATTTTTATCAACTACCTAGACAAAAGTAAAAATATTGAGAAATTGAAACTAAAGATAGAATTTCTTTGAACTCATACTCTAGCTTGCAGGTGTAGTTTGATAAAATTCACAATTTAGTAAGTTTTAATTAGTATTATGTAATTAAATACGTTTGTCAACCAAAATGCTTTACAGGAATAAAAATTTAAATCTCAAAAGAATATTTTAAAATAAAATTTTTGAAAAACCGAATATTTCCATGGTTTATCTTGAGTTTTTACATCCTTTAGATGCTATTTCCTTGTCCTGTAAAAGATTTTTCGACAAAATTCGAGCAAGTAAAATTTTCAGTATGCATAAACATTAACTCATTTACTTATAATCAAACCGTAATATCTTTTCTGAATTTTTTATGATGTACGACAATCGACATCAGTATTCCTTCAGTTATGCAGTTATAAAACTAAATATCTTCTCAATAGGTTGTAAGAGAACTGCTTTAAAACTGACAAATTATCTATTTAAAATTAAATATAGTGTATAAAGTTAAAAATCAGTTTTTAGTCTAACCTCAAAATTTCTACCTGTCCGTTTATCCATGCATGATTGTATACTTAATCTGTGGAGGTGATCTACTCAATTGTTTTCAATTTCCAAATCTTTTAGGTTTTACATGAAAAAACATGTTTGTTCAGAAATAGAAAATCCTGTAAATGAAATATTTTAACAGTAAACAATGTCAAATGTCAACTCGAGCTCGAATTAATATTAAAACCTTTTGATATTTAGAAATATATAAGTGAAAGTGCTGAAATTAAATAATTTTGTGAATAAATACAACGGGTTATCTGGTCTCAACCAACCCACTATTTATATGAACAGTTGACCCTGCAATAAATTAAAAAATGTACACAAAATATATAAGATAACCCATGAATTTCCATCTCGTTTGATGATTACCAAGAAATGACAGCATTATACTGTCAAATTAGAAAATACAGTCCATGGCTATACACCGTCCGTCGATCCGCGTCAACCCTGCATCCTGTTTAGTTTATCTAGACTGTAATTTCAGTAATCCACAAGACGAGCGAGGGAACGCACATGACACACCATTTTTTCTTCCGCACCAAAAATGACGTTACAACTCATCATTATTTCTTTAAAAGGGGACAGAGAGTCCATGTTTGGGTACGGCCCTATTACAAGTATCACCCACCTCCTTGAAAAAATAATAAATATCTCCCCCCCCCCTTGAAAGTTCCTAAACCGCAGTTGCACCTACCATGCATTTATTATTCTTCATAACCTTTTTCAAGCTGTAATATTCTGTAAACTGATATCTAGCGAGTCTAGTTGGTTTTCAAATAAATCCACAGAGATAAAATTCATAATATTTATTCTCTTTAAATATTTTCTTAATCCTTATATTGAATGCGGTATAGATGTATTGTAAAGTTGTAACTGATATGAAAACTGCAGGAGTTTGTAAGTTGCCAAGCAAATGTCTGGCAAGTTTGGAATGATTGGAGAACCATCATGTAAATGTCAATCAATCTTTAGATAAAAACTTTATGTTTGGGCCTCCTGAAGTCCAAGGTTGCCCACTACAACGGATGAAACTTATATGACAAATTGAAATTTATCTAAAGAGGTGGGAATTCTCTAGAGTCTGGACATGGGTATTTTGTTTCACTAACTACTTTCCTAGACTACTCACTGTACTTAATCGGCAGGTTTTTAAAAAAGATATTTCATCAAAATTATATGTTTGTTATGTATCGAAAGATTGCACACAATCCTTTAAGACTTAACATTTAAATATTACCACGCAATACACTATATCGAAAAAAACCAGCTTTTCAGTTATTATACTACAATGGATATATTTAACTATATTGCATTTTTTTCAGGGGCGGATACAAGGTTATTTTATGGGGTTGGGATTCATTAAGATTTTATTTTAGGATCTCCCTTAAAGTCATGTTATTTTGGGCTTGATCGGTTTAGCCATTTTAACATTAATTGGAAACCAGCAGCAGACGAAGCAGACCAGTCAAACATTATCTAAAAAAATAGCTTTGTAGATTTGGCCTAGTCCTGACACTGAGGATCAGGTCTTTGGAAGAATACCCATCATATTTTTTAGAATGTAAAAATAATAAAGCTGGAAAACGATCACTATTAACCCACAGTTGGATACATTTCTCCTAATTCTTCCCTCTTTCTGCTAGTAAATATAGAGAAGTCTTGGATTTATTGAATTCTTTTGAAGCTTCTCAGAAACTTTTCAAATTCTCATGCATCATTTAAACATCTGTCAATATAGTGAACTCGAAACCATCTATATATATTTTGGTGACTGAAAAACCTATCCCAAACATCTAAACCATAGCAATGCATAATTGTAAAAGGAATATGTTAGGGTTAGAAGCATAACAAAATAAAATACTCAGGATCGTTCTTCAAGATATGTATCGAATTATGTGTTTTGGTTGGATTTGATTTAAATTTTCCAATCATTTCTGGCATTTACAAACTAGCTCTTTAAAGGCTTCCTAATCGCTATACATGTATGTAATCTGTAAAAAACTGGATTTATTTTAACCATTTTGCATATTGATTTATTATATAAATCAATAATGTCGTCTTTACCAAAACCCCTCTCGGAGAAGTTCCAAACTAAAGAAATAATCTGGCAATTTCTCTGTACTCCGACAAGAGGATATAACACCATAGTGAAACATTTTAGTCAGTGAATAATCAAATCCACAAATAACTTTGCAATCCATAGTAAATTCCACTTAAACAGTCGGGTTGATATTTTCAGAAGTATTTACAAATGTTTTAAACTACTTCATCAAACCCTCCGATCCAATCACTCCTTATCATCCCGACACAGCTATATAGTAAGCCATATAATTAAAGATTCAATAATCGCCATTTATTTTTACTATATCTGTATTTTTTTGTAGGTTTGAAATATATCCGTTCACCTGATTATTTGCAACTTTGTATCCGAGTTGAGGAGCCTAATCAACAAACCAATTAACCAACGCCCCAACTAACCAATGAACCAACTAGCCAATTAATAAACTAGCCAGCAAAACATCTAATTATCGACGCCCCAACTAAGTTTAAACATTTCAAACTACTAATCTGAAACTAAATTGACGTCATTCAATCTCTTCAACAGGATACTATCCATGGAGACAACACCAAGGCCCCATGCCAGGAGCGTCAGAAATCATGCACCAGGAATTCTCCCTGCCTTCTACAGGGATGTATGATCTGTGGCACACCAACCAACCACGTGTTAGCAATCTGTATGTGCACCTGAGCAACAGCAATGCCACCCCAACCTCTCTATGCGTTCCAAAATGGAATTCAGATGAATGATATCCATGAACTGAAAGACATAACAAATTTGTACATCCTAACCATGAAAACATACCTCCATGAAACCCGACTAACCACCATGAACATCCTCAACTCCCGCCTTCCGCCAGCAGTTAACATCATTGACCTTCAACCAAATACTGACCTTCAGCTTGTTGATCCTAAATCAACCAAACCAGATCCTTCAATGAAACCAGATCCTTCAACTGTACCTGGCCCTCCAACCGAACCAGATCCTTCAACCAAACCAAATCCTGATCCTTCAATCGGAACAGATCCCTCAACTAACCCAGATCCTTCAACCAAACCAAATCCGTCAACCGAACCCAATCCTTCAAACAAACTAGAACCTTCTACCGAACCAAATCATTCAACCAAACCAGCTCCTCCAACCAAACTAGATCCATCAACCGAACCCACTTCAGCAACTGATCCAGATCCTCAACTAAACCAGATCCTCCAACCAATCCAAATCCTTCAACCAAACCAGATATGTCAACTGAACCAAATCCTTCAACCAAACCTTATCCTTCAACTGAACCAGATTCTTTTACTGATCCAGATCCTCTTACCAATCCAGATCCTATCCTCCAATCAGACCAGATCCTCCAATAAAATTAGACCCTTCAACCAAGCCTGATCCTTCAACAGAACCAAATTCAGGAACTGATTCAGATCCTTCAACCAAACCAAATCCAGATCCTTTAACCAAACCACATACGTCCACTGAACCAGATCGATCAACTGAACCCAATCCTTCAACCAAACCAGACCCTTCAACTGACCCAGATCCTTCTACCAAACCAAATCCTATGACCAAACCAGATCCTTTGACCAAACCCGCTCTTCCAACCAAACCATATCCTTCAACTGAACCTGATCCTCCTACCGTACCACATATGATCTCTAACCGGAAATAAGTGTGAGCTCTATTGCTAGTTGTCACAGGATGTAGAACTCGTCCTCCTGCTTTCGGGACTAGGGTCTACACCGAATAGTGAAATGTTTTAGATTAAACTCCACTTAAAACCAGGTTCATATTTTCAGAAGTATTTACAAATGTTTTAAACTACTTGATCAAACCCTTCAATCCTTAATCAATCCTTATCATCCTGAGCTAAATATAAGCTATCTAATTAAACATACAATAACATTTATACATTGCCATTTACTATATCTGTATTTTTGAAGGTTTGAAATATATCCGTTTACCTGATTATTCGCAACTTTGTGTCCAGGTTGAGGAACCTTATCAACAAACCAATTGACCAACGAACCAACTAGCCAACCTAACATATAATTATCGACACCCCACCTGAGTTTCAACATATATATAGGGCTGGGCACATTCGGACTTTTTTTAAATTGTTCCGTTCCGTTCTAGAACAAGGGCCTTCAGCTAGATCGTTCCGTTCTCATTCCTTTTTTTCAATCATTCCATTCTGTCCCGTTCCCTTTTGTTCCGAGTAGAATAACAGTCCAACCATTCTGTTCCGTTCTTAGTCAAAGAACGGTTCCATCCCCACGTTTCTTTCTTAGTCAAGAAGTTTCCATCCCCCGTTCAGTTCTTAATAAAGAACGATTCCATCCAAGACAAAAGTTTTCTATACAAGAGTTGGTTAAAAAGTAAAAAAATTACGATTTAATAATAAAAAATCCTCAAGGACGTAAATATACTATAAATTATATATTTTAAATTTAGAGTTAAAAGAATAATCATAGATAAATTCTGGGCCGAGCAATGTATAATTTAGTGAGAGCGGGTGGAGGGGGCGGGAGACCTAAAATCCTTAATATGTAAGACTGGCTGAAGGGCCCAGAATTGCCTGTAATACCCCTGGCCACCCATGAATTTCCACAAAAGATTTCAGCCCAATCGGTCAGGCCGTTTGGCCGGGGCCGATTTTACGCAACATATAAATATATAAGAATGTCTTGTTTTATTATATAGATATACAGATGTTAAACTGAAACCTGCTTTGTAGTCTGTTGTCAGTTTAGCAAAAATGAGAGTTCTAAAGAAAACTTTTCAGTAGAATATATATTAAATGTGTTTATATGTTTATATAAGTATTTCTGTACAAATGTATGTATGCAAATATAGAAAATGTACTATTTCAAAACAATTTTAGAAATACTAATTACTTTTAATCAAATTTTTATTGTGCATATTAACAACTACAGGGTTTAGCACGCAACATCAGTTGAGAGACGATTTTAAGGAATAGTTAATCTCCGGTAATAATGAAAGGTCAATAAAGGCAGGCCACATTTAGAATTGCGAGGATAGGGGAGTTTGTTTGTTATTGTTTCAAGAATCATACAAAAAGTATATCAAATATCAAAGACGATCTTCAAATCGTCTCTCAACAGTCATGTTTCTTGGGACATCCTGTATGATGAAGTATATTCTTCTGAAGAAGAATATAAACACGTCGATGAAGAAATATTATCATAACATATACGACTGTAAATTTTATATATCTCCCGAACTCTGATATCGTAAATAAGTTTTTCGCGTTTTCCAAGTTTCTGTTTTAATTTCTTATTCCAGGTGATTACCACAGAACAGGTAGTATAGACTTGGAACCACACTGATGTAACTCGAAAGGCATTTACTAATCATACAGGTGCATATAGGTGAGTAATCAATCAATCGACCTGAAGAGTTTGTGCACATTATTGTAAAACTCTTCACAGTGGGTCCAGTAGTTCCGGGGAGGGAGCGTGGCTAGAACTTGGATTATGGAAAACAAATATTTTATTTCTTTAAGCCTAATGTGCATTTTTACATAAACGTTGAGCACTCTCACACGACACGTACCGGCTTGTATGACGCTGGTAAACGTCAGGGCTGATTCTATACTACCTGTACTGTGGTAATTACAAAGATATGACCTCCCTTATCATTAAAAAATAAGGTGAATTTCAAAAACATTCACGAAAATATAAAAACCCAAAATAAAATTATAAAACCCTAGCCGCTACATTAAGATTGATTTGTGAAGAAATAATGAGTTTTAAGCCATCCTGTGACCAACTAAATTGCAGCCATATGCTTGCAATTTGTCATTCTTCTTCTTCGAGAGTATAAGGGCATTATTAAGATTTTTCTCCCAATCACATAACAAATGTCATAATCACAGGAAAGCTGCATTTAATGACAATTAATTAGACGATTTTACAATAGTATTTGATCTTTAAAAAAAGTTTCCAGAGCTGAAAACTTTAGAATGAGATATTCTTAATCACGATCGCTTAATCTGATTATCCAATGTACACACTTTTTTCTTCTTCTTATAATCCTCTTTTGGATAGTTAATGTATAAAAGTTACGTTCGATAACAATTACAGATACACTGGTATATCGATTTAACCAAATAGATTCTAGTACTGGCAAAGTAAAATGTGTACAATCTCAGTACAGCTGTATTCTTACGTCACAAGTGCCAATTCAGTTTTTGTGTCCGACAAAATTATTAATAATAGTGATAATTTTAGAGTAAAGTACTTATCTTACAGTAAATAAGTGCAGTTTTATGTGTTCTTTATTTTCTATTTTTACACTTTTTTATTTAATCTTGGAAAACATGTCAACTAATTTGAGAACATTTCGTTTTCCTTTATTATATTTGACACTTGTGACGTCATGTATAATTGTTCCATTTCTCTGTTGCCACCAATTGTACTTGATAATCTATTTGGATTAGACTAATTTCCGATTGAATTAAAGTAAGCTGTTCACAAATTATACAAATTTAATCATGTTTATATAAAATAATTAAAAAACATTTTTTAGGACTATTGTTATTTTTGAACGTTAGTCTTGATAAATATTAATTCATAACTTACGTTCGTTCAATTGATATGACACCAGACCAGAAATCAAAACCGGTTTTTCAAAAGTTAAAAGTACATCTTAACATGACACGCTATTTGGTTAAATTTTATAAATTCTTTCTTGGATATCGAATGCGTTTTAAAATAATCTTGGGTTCAGTAAAACCAGGAGTTTAAGCCTTAATCTTGATCTTGATCTTCTAAAGTTTTTAGCTCTGCATTGATTTGTTCATAAATTTTACAAATATGATTAATAAAACGAAAATCTTAAGCTCTACTGTAGTCCAAAATGTAGTCTGCCGTTTTTAGAGCATTTCCGAAAACATGAATGATTTCATTTAAAATTAACCATAATTCTTGAAATCTGATCATTTGGAACACACAAAAAGACAGACCATATATTGGAAATGGCAGGACACCCTCCTGTTAACGTTTTTACATTTTTATACGGCGCCCAGCTTGAAGACTGTATTTATGTATTTAAAATATGCAATATTTGACAAGATAAACTTATTAGTTACAGACCTCAGGGGTATAAATTTTCTAGAATTCAATTATTAAAATAACTAAAAATATCGGCAAATAATCTCTAAAATGATCATTATTCAAAATAAATTATTCAACGGAGGGTCTGAATGTATGAAAATTAACAGCAGTTAGTAAAGAGCAATCACTACGCGGCTCCTTCGATAGGCTTGTACAACAGAGTAGTCACATACTTCTTCCGATATCTAAAATTGTGTGAATTAAAGGACAGAAAATAATCATTGACGTATTTTTAAAAATTTGTTACCTATATTTTCATACCTATTTCTCCTAAGTTTCTGTACTTTCGATTTACATAAGAGTGCAGAAATTTTGATAAAATTACCTTTGTGTAGAGGATATCACCATAACCCCATCCTTTATGGAGAGAGCATAGAGATGATTTATCATGACGTGGTTTGGTTCAGGGAGCAAAGTAGGTTCACAGGAAAGCGGAGTGTCCTTACAGAGATAGGTAAAATAAGTACATTGTCAATGTACAAGGTGTTTTCAATGATTTTTTAAGTACTTCTACATGTCTTAGTCCTGTGATTTAAATTTTATCTATTTAGGCATGTTCTAGGAGGTTGGCAACCTCAAAAAGATAAAAGAAAGGAAGTTTGAGCCTTGATGGGTTTTAACTTTAATTTTTTTTTTTAGGAAACAAATTAGTATCTTTCTCCATTCTCAAAGGCCTCTGTCAGGAGCGTTTGAAAAAAATATGCAAGTTTGTTTTTTCTTCAAAATCTTACGTTACAACTTTGTATGCAACAGTATGGTTTAAATCAATACTTGTAAATAATACCCTTGAAAGCCTTTCGAGTTTGGTTGACTTTTTCTATTTTGTCTTTTTTTTCTGGATTCTTTAAAAGTTTTTTTTTCCTACCTCGTTCTGCAAACATTCTCAATCGAAATCAATTCTTTTGAATGATTGAAAAAAACAAAACGAACTGGGTCGTTCACGAAAAAAAAAGCCTTACGCACCCATCTCTAGATAACGGAAGAACTGAAAAACCATCTGGAAAATGCTGATCACTTAGAAATAATAGATCTGAAGAAATTACCCGGGGATGAATGAAGTGAAATTTAAAAATACAGAGCTAAGACACCGAGAAGTGACTCAAACAACTTTTTTGCTAAACTTAGTAAACACACATCTCATATGAATCATAAATATATACCAACAAGAGCGAACAGTTCGCGTATCTGAGCTGAAAACTTTAGAATGGTGGATATCGAGATTAATGCGTGATCCTTACGTTTTCATAATATCTAAACTAATCTAATCATGTACTTGTATCCTGAAAAGTGTATAAAATTCATCCAAAACGTGTCGCGTATATGAAGCCGATAAATTTGAAATTTTGCGCGCCATTTAAGATTATATACAGAAATGGGAGGAACTCTCTAATTTAGAAAAACCGGTTTTAAATTTATCTCTACTATATCCAAGAAAGAACGGGTTAAGAAGAAAATCAAAAGTTTGTCCATTGGATACTCAGATTAAGTAATCGGGATTAAGGATATCTCATTCTACAGTTTTCAGCTCTGAGCTGAAAACTTTTGAATGGGATATCCTAAATCCTGATCGGATAATTAATCTGGAGATTAAAAATGAGAGGAGAACAAGCAATATTTAATCTCGAGATTAAGAAAAAGAGTGGATTAAGCATTAATCCCGATATCAACCATTCTAAAGTTTTTAGCTCCGGTTACATAAATAATCCTATATACCTTGTTGAGTATAACTTGAAGAAGGTGAGGAGGAAGGATTGGAGGTCCAGCCTTGTTTTCAAATGAGTGAACGCTGGGAATATCCTGACCAAACTTCTGCTCTCCTCCTCGTCTGAAAAAAGTGTGGGGTTTACCTGTCTCTTGACCTTATTTAATTTAACTTAATAAACTTTTAATAATAAAAAGTTTTACTAAATCTACCTTCTAACTAAATGGTCATTTNGAGTGTGTGACACCAGTTCTCGTTAGATCACTGAAGTTAAGCACACTTGTCCACAGCCAGTAACTGGATTGGTGTCCAGACTGGTGTTTACGGGTTCGATTCCGTACTCCACAAAACCTGTGGTTTCAAAAACATCTGAAGCCGACATCTGGTTAAGCAGTTATGACCCCATGACGGATGTAGGAGGACAGAAGGGCGGCTGTCAACAACTCTCGCAGCGAAATGGTGCATGATTTCTACTCAACAAGAAAGAAGCTTTAAGTGGATTGATCCAAGTGAATGATGATGAAGAGAGGAATGGTGAACAAGCAGGGAGAGTCTATGGCACCCGAGTCTCATTCCAGTATATCAGCAGAATTCCTTCACTCTATTATTATTAGGCCTAAGAAGCAGCTGGAATCTTGTCAACCCTCTTCTCAGTATAAATGAAGCGTGGATGGATGAATGTGCTGCCAGAATACCAATAGAAAATAGAAAAATTCTGAGATTTGATCGTGTGCTGGGGACAAAAAAAAACTCTTTAAAAAGATTTTATAAAAACTTGTGAAACTCCAGATTTACTGATTTTTTATCAAATGAAATCTTTTAAAATCTTTTTTCTCGCTTAATTTCCATGCTGAGCCTTTTAGAGATTAGAAAATTATATTTTAAAAATATAGAAGATAGAGGTTCAAATTAGAAAAGATTTTCAGAGCTAGATAACTTGTCCAGAAGGATTGATACCTGTGCCTGGAGTTGGTGGACCTACTATCCATATCAAGAGCAGAGAAAGCATCAAAATCATCTTGATGAATCTAAACAAAGTTCAGTGACATCAAGTGCAACCAGAACTAATTAAACTGATATTATTTTGACATTTTAGGGGTGGCTTGTAACTATTCACCTCCTTCGAATCACAGATCATATTCAAGTATATGTAATATGTATATAGATTAGAGAACAAAAGCACATTTAACCATCACGTTTATTTTATTTAAAAATTAAAATTTGGAAAAAAATGTTTAAAAAACAACACAAGTTCGTTTAAATACTTGCATAATGCTTTAGAAGATAACTAATGAAGTTTATTTTTGAACTACTATTTTAAAAAACAAATAAAATAATGATTAATGATAGGTGCGTACAAAAAAGTCAATAAAAATATATTTCTTTCTGTACAAAAAGCTGTTTTTTTGGTATCAAACAATTTTCATTGAATCCCACAAAAATTAAAACTTATTTATGAGGGTCCATGTTGAAGCCAGATATTTAAAAAGGAATGCAATTTACTCTGACAAAAATTAAAATCAATGGAAATGTGAACCCCCCAGCGAAGCCCAAGGGTTTATCATTGAATTCCTCGGGGGTTTAAATTTCCATTGATTCTAATTTTTCTGAGAGTAAATGATAAAATTGTTCCTCGGTTTAGGTTGAAAAAATGGGCCAAACCTTAATAACATTATTTTTTCCGCTGACATCGCTCTTTACAGAAGGTTGAGCCGGATCATGAATCCATTCATCATCAACAACAAACTGACCATTGTAGTAAATACATGTGGATTGAAATGATAAATGCTTATATAAGATAAATGATAAAGAAAAAATTTAGTTATTTAACAATGAAATACATGGTTCCTTGTATTGATGTTCTCCAACTGGTAAATCTATCAGGGCAACAAAATCCTTCTGAGATTTTACCATGGGAATCTTCTTCCAATCAGAGAATGTGCCGCATACATAAACATCTTTCCCGGTCCCAGGATACTACAAACATACAAACTATTTTTTTCTCATAGATAGAGATTAAACAGAGAGGACTGGGAGCAAACCTAACCGAACTCCCTTGAAAAATTGTAACTTTATTTACGAAGGGAAGTTAATTTCCCAGTCTCGTTAAAAAATGTATATATCAGTAAAGAATATTGAATATTAATCCATTTATTGAAATATTGCTATTTATTTCAAAATAATAAAGAGGGAACAAAATGTGAACACAGTCCCCCCCCCCCTCCACTGCGACCCCTCCCTACCCTATGGAGGGTAGGATACAGGACGTTAAAAAGGCGGCCCGTGTTTAAGCTACAGTTCTAAAAATTACATATTTAAAGCCCGTGGAAAAATGGGTTAATAAATATCAAAAAAATTTCAAAAAATAATCTATTTTTTACATTTAAAACATTTTATGACATTTTTTTAAAACCTTCCTAGCACCTGAACTAATAAATTTAACGGTCTAATGTCTAGGACAGACCAAAAATGGAACAGACAATTTTTAACTTGGATTCTTAGTTGTGTTCCCCCATAAATATATATCTTTATAGATACAAATATGAAGCTGATTTCTTCTTCTATATAATAAAGATTTGACTTAAGGTGACTAACTTGACTTAATTTCTTTGAAGGGACAAATGGGTAACCAGGGGGGAACCACAGACAAAAATATTTTGAAATTTTTTAAATTCCACGGACAACGCTGGGCACTTCAGAGCTAAAACCATAATTGAATACCAAGCGGAGGGAAACAGCGGCAGGAGTAGCTATGGCTATAAATAATAATGTAATCCTGAGCCACGCCGGGAACTCCAGCTGTTTATTTATTTATTTATCTATTTATGGCATATGTTTTTTTAAAGGCTTATTTATTATGTAACAGTTTCAGAAAAAAATGTTTTTTTACATTCTTTAAACATTTTTTACATATAAATATTATATAGCCGCATGAAAAACAAATAATAAAAAGAAATACTTTTAAGTATTTATGATCTTAGAAACCGGATTTTAACCACTTTTTCATACATGTCAGGTAATAAAGGAAAACCTTAGAAAAATACCCTGGTTCCTGAACTTTAAAAATATAGTTCAGATTCTGTCTAATAATTATCGAAAAAAAAACAATGTGTGATGAAGTTCATTTTTGTCCACCACGGAATCATTGTCATGGTTTTGACCATAACAGTCATTCAAGAAGAAGGAAGGCTATTGCCCCCTCCCCTCCATAAGTTGGAAATAACACTAAATAACCTAAATAAATTGTTGGTCATTTACAAATAAGGACTTTAACCTTAATGATGGTTGGAAGACGGTTTGAGGTTAAATCCTTAGTTGTTTTATCCTCTCCCATAGTTCCAGCCCTTCTTCTAAACTCATTGGGAGATCCAGCCTCTTCGATTTTATCTATTAATAAAAAAAAGTCGTAAACAAAAGTTGTTAAGGGCCTCAAATAAAACCATTAACGATTCACAACCGTAGAACACATAAATACATAGCCACATACAGGGTGTCCCACATAAATTCGGACCGTTTATGGTTCTAAATTGCGTTTTTCGAGAGAAATTAGAAATAGAAAGATTAAATTAATTTTAAAAATTGTATACGCCTACTATTAAAATTTGAATGCAGAAAACACTAGGTTTTTCGGGTATTAGGTGCATATTTTAACATTAAACCTAGAAGATAATCCAATATGATATGGGACGCTCTGTTTATTGTACTCCATATTCAATATTATTTGTAAATATTTATCATGCAAGTATAAAGACAATGACATCCGTCTAAAAAAAACCTTTTTAATACATTTCATTTATCAGTTTAGTTTAATAGTTACGGTGTTGAATCCATAGCATTTGCATTTGCATTTGCATTTGAAGGAAAAACAATTTTCAGTGTTTGAAATGTTTATTTGCACTGAAGTTAAATTTCACTAAAACTTATCCCAAAAAATTAGTGCGTTTGAACAATTTTCAGCATTAGAAATTTTCAAATGCGTTAAAATTATTCTATTTAGAAAGAAGAAAAAATAGTGCATTTGAACATGGTGTTCCGCTGCACCATTTTAAGGTCTCCTTTTCAATCAAAATTAGGCACTGACTCAATACTCTGAAGAGAGAGAGATGAGAAGAAACCAGCGCTTAGGATCCGGATCCGTTGGATCCGCAAGATTTTGGCTTCCTGGATCCGGATCCGCAAAAATATGCGGCCCCACGGATCCGGATCCAAAGGTTAAAATATTAACCAAAAACTCCAAAAAAAAATCTTTTTTACTCCAAAACCCCAAATCTGAACTTTTAAAAAAAATTATTAAAATTTCCTCATTTCTGAATGGTTCATCAAGTTTTAGGATAAAAATAAGCGAAAAAAATAAAACCAAAAATTTGAAAATTTTGTTTTGTTAAAAAGTTTCAGTAAATCTTAAAGAAATGATCCATTTTTTTCCAGTGGATCCGCATCAAAATTGAATGGATCCTAAGCACTGGAAGAAACAAAAAATTTTGTCAAAAATCTTAGTGGCGGATTGTTCCTCATATTGAATGCTCTCATGTTATCGAGACCCCCGGATTATTAAATACACTCTTAAAACAAATATGCGCTAAATAGTGTTTTGCCCCAATTCCAATTTGCACGTAAGCGATGATATGCTATGCTTAATTTAGGATAATAGAATCATGTAATACATTAAACCATAAGTATGGACGAAGAATTCAAAATCGTTATTGGAGCATTTTGGTTGGCGTGCTAATAGCCAGCTGGTATTGGTCTTCCTACCTTAAATTTCATTTGTTGTATATTGACTTGCAGGTTAGTGGACCCGAAGATTAAATATTTTTTGGTTAAAAACCTGTTTGAGGCATTACACCATAGATTTTACATGTTGTATGTTGATTTTAGGTTTTTACATACAAGGATTCTATTTTTGAAGTAAAAATTAGTGTTTGAGTTTGGATGACCCAAAAGTTAACTTCTTGCTAATAGCACGCAGATCCGAATGCTCCAAGAAGATTTTTTTATTCAGTAATAGATTTCTAGTATCATAACATACATACAATTAAAATCTACGGTAGGATAACCCACAAGGTGATCACTGACTACTAAGCCAACAATCAAAGTTCAATATAATTATTTGAGAACAAAAAAAACAAAGCACAATTGAGTACAAATGCTTATCATTTACAATTGGTTCTACCTAAAATGAAAATTTATATACAGTAAGTTCTACCTATAATCAAAATTAATATCGTATGAACTCATGGAACCCGGCAAAATAATTTCAGAAATTCCTCCCAAGATTAATTTTCATACTCATTCTTAAAGAAGGCGCAAAAACTGAACTTCTCTTTCTAGACTTTGATTAACTTTTTTTAATTAAATGAAGAAATGCTTACCATTTTTATCAGTGACTGTGGTTTCAAAGCTAGGAGGCGGGGTTTTCTTTCGCGCTGTTGATTCCGCTTCAATTTTCTGTAAGCAGATAATTCCATGTTTTAGTTCATTCTTATAAAATTACACCAGCACTTAGTCCCAGGTTAAATTTATCTGGCATTCATGAACTTCATTTTATTTTTTTTTATTTTGAGGTTAAAGAACTGTAAGTGTAATGAACACGAAGGTCAAAACTATACATCCACATTTTTTGTCTTTCAAGTGATCTTGCAATAATTGTTTATTCAATATCTTTAAAGTAGTGATTACTCTTCCCAAACTCTGACTTTCTTATCCTTATATCTTTGAAACCTTTCGTTGTAAGCCTTAAATTTCAAACTAAAATTTTACTAGATCAAAGTTAGTAATAGTAAAGGTTTACACCATCATGCTCGAATAGTGTGTTCAGTTCAGTCTGACAAATCTGAGACAGAAAACCCTCTGATTTTATAAAGGTTGTTACAAAAACCAAACACTTCACACTTTTTTCTCACAGAGGCATAAATTTTACCAGATCATAATGATATTAATAGCACAATGTCTGTATGTGGTTAGGGCTATGTGAAAAACAAAATTTGAATTTGTCAACCATGTTCTAAATAAATGCTCTTTGTCTCTTAGGGGATGGAACTGATTAGCCTACGCTGGAGAGCCTTTTCCCACTGTACTGGGCTTCAGTTGACAGAGATTTATTCATTACTTTCTTGCAACCTTCTTTTTTATTATGACCCAATTACTCTTAATTATAGGCCGGACCTTGTTAAACTTTATGGACTTTAATTTAAACTATTGCTGACAGCATGAGAGAAGCTGGCAGAGGTGGCTGTGGATAAAGTAAGTAATTCTTTTTTGAAATAAAATATGGTCCTATCATCTACCAGTAATGGTCTACAGCAGCTGTTCTCCTTGTTGAAGAAGAAGTGAAGGAACTGGTTCTGCATTTGCCTGTAAATGGTGGGCTACAGTATCCTCCCAATAGGTGTTGGGTTAAATTACCTCCACCTTGAAGTTAAAATCTAGTAACTTAACAACAATTCAGAGTTTTAGGGTTATATTGAATACCTTTTACAGATTCACATTTTTAGCTTTTCAAATGTATTTTTATTTGGCACGTAGGGTTATCCGTTCCACCCCCCGAGAGACAAGGAACAATTTTTCAGAGCAGGGTTGACCAAATCCGATAATTTTTGTTATCACGTAGTCCTAACATCCTATAGACATTGTGATATTAATTTTATTATGATCAGGTGAAATTTAAGCCTCTTAAGAGAAAAAAGTGTGAAGTGTTTGACCTTTTTAACACCCTTTAATATACACAACAAAATAAAATCTAGGTACCTTCGGTTTCTCTCCTATAGTCAGTGCTGGAGGAGAACGTATATCCTCGATAGAAAGACCTGTATCTGGCAATCCGGACTTTCTACGCTCGTGCGTGTTTGCATTCCCCATTTTATAGATTCAAATTCAAAATGTCTGAAACTTTCTTTCATATAAATATGGCATATACTGCATAATACTATTTAGGATTGTTAAAAAAAACTAGAATATTGGAATGTAATAAGTTATCAAATGAACAAATACCTTAAAAAAGAAACAGAATTCTAAATATATAGAAAATGTCATAATTTTTTCCGAGGTTGTGGTGATTTGGTTAAATAACTGAATAAAAATAACAATATTCAATTTCAGAATTTTATTTTGAAGCCGCAGAAAATTTATTTCCTAATATTGTAAACCTCCGCCGAGATAACAAATTATTTAGGTTCAATATCGATAGGATTCCTTTAGTTTAAAAATAAGAAATATAAAATAAGACAAGGATAAGAAAACACTCCCAAATAAATTTTCTCCTTACCATTAAAGATACTAAGATTTAAAATACTGTAAATCAAGCTTCTTAAGGAAACATAGACCATTGACCTCAATAAAGGTACACACTGCGATAAAAGGAACCCGTGCTTGTGGTGAGAGAAATCTAAAATTGATTATCTGAACAGGAATCCAAAAAATAAGACCAAGAATCAATGTTGGGATAATTTTCAATCTAAGTTCCTCCATAGACTTGTCGGCAGGTGTTCCCTCCAGGAAGTTGATGAGAAGATAAAACATTGCAACAAGAGGAACCTCGAGGACAGTTGCATCCAATAAAACCTTGAGAAAAAATGTCAAGATCCAAAAGCACAAAAAAATATGAAAGATTAAGGAATTGAGAAAAAAACGGAAGCTTTAGCACATTACATATTTTTAAAAATATAAAAAATCAAGTACTAGATATTCTAAACCTTATAGACATAGTGTAAGGGGGGAGGGGGGACAAATTACTCTTCTAGAAACTTAAACAGTGTACTGAACTGAACATATTTTAGAAAAAAATGAAAAAAATTATCAATTTTACTAGAACATCAAATTTTATTTACCGTTTCCCATTCAAACTTAATTAGTACAAATGAACAAATCGCATTTATGAAACTGCACATTTACATTTAGATGGAATTAAATTGTTTAAATTATCCCAATATGTCTGTCAACTGTATACTGTTAGGAAGAGATTCCAAGGTGACTCTGGAGCTATGTCATTAAAAAATAAAGAAGCCAATTTGAGATAGTTGATTAATTGATCAAAATTCAGGTTTAATTGATTTTTCATTCAAAAACCTTCTCTTACCTTCTTAAGAACAGTCTTTAGTTGAACCCCTGGGTATACTTTATCTAGCCATTTATACCAGTAGAACAGTATAGGTGAAAACACTGTTCCACCCACAGCAGTGTATCTAAAATACAGTAAAAAATAAATACGAGATTGTAGTCCAGAGGCAGTGTTAGGGTGGGGGAAAAGAATATAATTTTTTGATGAGAAAACAGACACCAACCTTACAATTGTCGCAAGGGTTTATATTTTCAAAATTCCCTTCCCCATGAAGGAAATAATTTCGATGCTCGGGAGAATATTTCCCCGATTCAGCGAATAAACCCCACGCAAATTCAAAATAAAAGGGTTATCAAGAGGGGATGGGGAGGAATATTTTCAAAATAAAATATCGCTAAATATTAAAATATTATTAAAATATCGCTAAATGTAGGGGTTGAATGAGAAGTTGCAAATATATTACAGTGGGGGTTCGCACAGTTTTAAAGATACTCCAGGATTTAATATTTGAAAAAAAAACTTTTGAATTTCTATTTATGGAAACGCTAAATATTAAAAAAAGAATTAAAAATGAACAAAGATTCGAGGACTTTATAAAAATTTAACCTTGCAACGGACAAAAAATCGAGTTTCTCAACTTTGAGTTTCTTCCATTTTGGAATTATCTTCTTTTCTAGAGTTTGTTGTGATAATTCTGCCAGGCCCATGAGTGAACCGTAAGTTATACAGCTGGTGCATAAAGGATGCGTCCTATTCAGTTCCCGAGCTTGGACCCAGGCCTTGCGGAATACTTTCCGCAGCATTATCATCTGTAACAGCCTTTTCATTTCCGAACTCGGAAAGCAGTTATATAAAAATATTTCACAAATCCATACAAGAAATTTTTAAAAAGTTTAGATATCCTTCGAATCATATTTTTTCTTCTGTAAAGCCGTTTGTTATTCACTGGAACTATGCGGTTAAGGTGTTCAATATTTGTTTTCAAGTTTATCGAGATGAGAATAGTTCTGTGGTCAGACCCAAGATATTCTCCCGGCCTCCAGGAACATCTATCGGCTATATCGGCGGTTGCCAAACTTAAATCTGGAGTAGTTCCTTGGCGTAATGTTGAAAGTCCTCTCAGATTTAGAAACACAATCTGAAACAAAACAACAATAATGATGACTATTAAATTATTGTGCAATTTTATCACTCATGGTCAATGGTCATTTCCATTAGAACAGTGCTATAAATTGTAATGTATATAAATACTTTGCTTGTCTGTCCGTATTTAATAAACGTCAAAACGGCTGAACCAATCGGGCCTAAATTTTGAGTGGGACCTCACATGACCCCATGGCAGGGTTATGGATGCAAAAAATTGTGTCCCAAAGGTTTTTTAATGCCCACAGAAATAGAAGATGGAAGCGAAGCGCCTTAAAAGCCTAGTAAATATACCCAAAAAAACTAATTTTATAAGCTAAAACATTTCATTATCATAGTAGCCGATGGCCCACAAAAAGTAAGAACGCTCTTATTAAACAAATAAGTAATGCACAGAAAAAAAATGTTAAAATAGTTGGTTACCTTATTTTTGCGAACAAAAGACATTAGGGATCTACCTAGGAGATCCGTTCCTTTATATCCCCACCAAGGAGATTTACTGTTAAAATCCCCTGAACAAAATAAATTAACATTTTATATTTAAGCCTGGGAGAAATAATTTATATCGAAGAGGAATTAAATTACTCATTATATCTGCCTAAGATGCCAAGCTTTCGTTTGATATGCATAAAGCCATGGTTAAAACATTTTCATTTTTGGAGGTCATTTGAGGTCGTAAGAGGTCATTAGAAGTTCAAACACTGGATTTGTTGCTGCTACTGTATTCCCTGGGTTCATAGCTTTCGTTTGATATGCATTTAGCAATAGTTGAAATATTTTCTATTAGTGGAGGTCATTATAGGTCATTAGAATTCAATTTGATTTTATTTTAGGAATTTTGAACACTAATTAGGCGTGCAGCCAAAAATTGGAAGATTTTAACCAAAACTGAAGGCAGGGCCCCCCCCCCCCCCCTACATCAAACATGCCAACTCCACTATCCCCTTTAAGTAAAAAATATATTCATTTCTAAAAATGTAGCCGTGACTATTTCATATTAGAACAAACAGTTACAGGTTAAATTTAAAGTTTCAGCGTAAATTGAGTGTACATCTAGCTTTCAGAGCAGCAATAACTGGCTCTGGCTCGGCGCTTCTAAAAGTACTCAAAGATACAGGGTGAGAGAGAGAAAATGACATGCTAAAGAAACATTAGCCAGGGGTGTATATCCCCCGTAAACACCCAAGCACACAAATGGAAAAGAAATAAACACAAAACACAGAAATAAACAAGAAACATTGAAGGCCTGCATTAATCTTTTAGCGCTGTATTAACCTGGAGAATGGAGGTTTTTTAGCTAGCTGGATCCAGATATTGCTACTAGCAGCTTTAAATATACTTCTTAATAACAGGCCTGGTTAGCTGTTATTAAGTATCCGAGCTCGTCGAAAGACGTTAATTCTTTCAAATTGAATCTGGTTGAGGTTCTATGTGTAAACATTCAAGGGAGCTCAGAACAGTCTGGTTCTTATACAACTCTCCAGAATCTTGTGGCTGAACAGAACCCTGTGTGGAATAACATGGCACTACACCCCACTTGAAAAAAAAGAAGAAAATAATAGTGCAGAGAAGGAGGGGTTTCGCTCCCTATCTCTTCCCCTTCCCTCTTGCCAGAAACAAGGAATATGGAAACATAGAAAGTAGAATCCTGATGGGTTGTGCACCATGCACTATCATACCGGTTTATACTCTGCCGGCTTCAAGGGAAAGATTGCTGTAGACGAGGCCGTAATCTAAAGCACTGTTTCCCAGTGAACTTTTAAGAATCAAGAATTCTTTTGTCGAAAATATCCACTCCCAGCCTAACCTTTCTTATCCCATTTGTCATTTTTAAGGCGGAATTCTGACAATGGAAATCCTCAGAATTTTCAAACCCAGCTTAGTGACTTTTATTTTTCCAACCTGTAAGAATATTGAGGAAATTGTGTTTGAAGCTGACCGTCAACAGTTGTTGAATCAGACATTATTAAAAATTGTAAATACATCTGATATCTGCTCACAAACAGTAACTTTCTAACATACTTAATTTGATATTGCTGGCGCCAAGACATCAAATCAAGACATCAATAGTATGAATCAGAAATGCATTATTTTTCCCTTGTCTACAAAAGACTAGAATGCGTAGATCTAAAAGAGAAGAACAGAAAACAGATGTATGATCAGATGAAAACAAGATAAACAGTCGGAGAAAAAAATTCACTCCTCTTTTTAAATTTTGTTTAAAAAATTTTAATTTAAGAAATTAATTGTTTATAATTTTTTTTAAATTTTCAGAGTAAATGCTGTTTAAGCTATATCTTGAAACTTGCGCATTTTTTAATTTTAGACTCTTAACTGTTAATAAAAAAACTTTGTTGCTTTGGCCCAAATCTAACACTTTAAGAAAAAACACGTTTTGCGAGAAAACAGGGTAATACTGAATTAACTATGCCACTAATCTAACAAACCTAGAAGAAGAGATTGTTGTTTGAAGTATGGTTCAATAAATTGAAATGAAAATTGTTTACTCCGGGTCCTGACTGGAGCACAGTACCAGTTGTGAAGGAATATTGTTCCAAATCCTAAAAAATATTTTTACATAGAATCGGAGCCCGTGTACTGAGATTAGTTTTCAAGCACCTGAACATCATTGTTTTGATATTTTTTTCTTAATTTTTTTTAAAAGTTATATTAATTCATAATATCGAGGTGATTGGTGAAACTTTGATTAAACTTCTGAAATGATTTCAATTAAAAAAAAAACATTTTTTAATGAGTATAAATTCAAGGTAAAAACATGAAGGCCAAACAAAAAATTGACAAACCAAAAGATTTGCATAACAGTATATAAATAAACCCAATTATTGTGTACGAAGGGCAAACCCGTATACTATGTTAGTGGCCAGAGTTTTGGTTAAAAATGCATTTTTAAAGAAATAATACTTTTATAATTGTTGAAGAATTGTGAACAAATTAGACAAACCTGATACTCGAATGATCCAAGACTGTGCTTCCACATCTGGAGGATGGTTAATATGAAACCTGTGAACCCTAGGTTTAGAAACAGTTTACGAGGTGGAACATATTTCATATTTGGAACCCCGGTATTGAAAAAAAAAAACACCAGAATCATAATCGAACAATGTCATTTAAATTAATTTTCAGTCTAAATTGTATGTAAATCGTCAAAGATCTCTGTACAAATTTAAAGCACCCTATGCTTGAAACGTAGTTAAAGATTAAGCCGCATCTTATAGAACCTTAAACTGTATACAAACTATTCATTTCCTGTTTATTTTACTACTGAACACTGTCATTACTCCACCTTAAAATAAATTCATAATATTACAAAAATCAATGTTGATTGAAAATTTTTAAGAGAAAGGGTAAGGTCGAATGGGAATTGCGGAAATAAGAAAAAAAACTGAATTAATAATACAGAATAACAATCATTAAGTCAATGTGAAATTGTCTACCTTTATGGGAAATACGATCCTTCCTAAACACTTGAAAATCTGGGCCCATGGTAAATCCGTGATGAGGGTTAAGGTGAGTTTCCTGAATGAGCGCAACATCGACCCTTTCCTGTTCCATGTACTCTCGGAGTCTAGATGCCTTAGGGCGGATGCCATTGCAGTTCCATTGAAGAATTCGCAGCTCTCTTTCTACGGAGAACGGAGTTAATATCCTCCTAAGTTTCATATTTATCTAAAAATATATTTTTGATTAATCTGAATCACTGCTAGAATCCCTCATTTCGCCCAATTTCCTTGTCCAATCAAACTCTTTCCACATTGTACTGAACTCAATAACTTTCCTCTTCTGAATATCAAATCCTTCCCATGTAGGATTGCGAAAAGTTCGGGCATCAATATCCATCATTCCTCCAAGAATCTCGTGTCCAAATCTTCGAGAAAATTCAGCCTCCTCCTCAATTATATGAGCAAACCCCGAGTCCATGCCAAAGTCGACATGGAAGTAAGGCAAACCTTTAGGAACATTTCGAAATATTCGATTATCCTTTAATTTAATCAACTTTTTGTTGTCCGACCATTCGTTTTCACACTCCTGGATTGCCTTTTGGAAATACATGGGTGCCATGGAGCCCAAATCGTCAGATATTGGAATACATTCTATAACCATGTGAGGGTGCTTCTTGAATCCCATTGCAGTCTCTATGAAGACACAATCCTCATCCCGAGAGAGAAACATTTTCACCAAAGCCTTCCTAGGAATAATGAATAAAGGATCATAATCTAATAATATGTATCTATTAAAATCTATTTTAATGCATGAAGACCCAGGGGTGTATAAAATACTGGAGGGGGGGGGGGAAGAAATCAAAGACCCAAGAGGAAGGGAAGGAAAAAGGAAAGGAAAAGGGGAAGGAAAATGGGATCGAAAATGGGATAGAAAAGGGGAAAAACGAAAGTAAAAGGGGAAGGGTAACAACAGAAGAAAGGGATGGGTGGGGAAGGATGGGGAAGGAGGAAAGGAAGGGAGGGAAGGAGATAGGTAGGGAGGAAAGGAGATAAGTAGTGAAAGGGGAAAGTAAGGAATGGGAAGGTTGGGAAAGGGAAGGTCAGGAGGGAACGAGGGAAACGGGAAGGTTGAGAGGGAAAGAGGAAGTTAAGGAAGGGAAAAGGAAGATAGGGAAGAGAAAAGGGGAGGTAGGGAAGCAGAAGGAGAATGTATGGGGAATGTAGGGAGAAAAATTGATGGAAGGTTGGCAGATAGGCAAGGAAAGGGGAATATATGGAAGTGAAGGGTTGGAGCGAGGCTCTTTACCTCTTCATATCTAACTTTCTCTGAAACTAGACAGCTTTACATAAATAATTTTCCCCGATAGCTTTAATGCGTTGTGAAAATGATGGGACATGATTTAAAAGAAGAAGAAATTCTCATGGACAGACAAATAATAAATCAAAACGTCTTTGCCGGTACCACCATACCAAAAGTTAAAAGAAATTTGCCTAAGGCGCCATCTATGCAAAATGCGTCCCTATTTATGCACTGCAGTATAAATCTTTAAAAAAATTTTAGTTTTCGAATTTGGAGAAAAAAATCAAAACAAAAAAATTCAGAGGGGGGGGGGAAGAATAAAAAATTGGATTTATATACACCCCTGCTAAAAACTTTTTTAAACTACACTCTACATATATGTGTAAACGAGGTACACTCTACATATATGTGTAAACGAGGTACCTGTAATCCTGAATTTCCTCCCAAACGTCCTCGTCTAGGTGAGTTCCTGCTGCTACGTGGCCCATCGGTACAATCAAACAGTGTCCTGAAATTCAACCGTTAAAACTTAATTTGCGAGGTCAAATTTAAATTTGTTTGATTGATTTTAACTTCAAAATCAATGGTCGATAAATGAATGTGGATAATCACAGGAAATATTTTTTGGACAATCACCCCCCCCCCCTCTTAAGAAATTCGTTTTTTTCCAAAGAACCTCAAAAACAATTTTTTAAGTATAAACCCCTGCCCTGTAGATATTTATTTTAAATGTATTTTTGTTGAAAATATAGGATACCTGTTGCCATGCTGGTATGTCCAGGTACAGACAAATAAACTGACTTTCCCATAGAAACCATCAAATGTTTGTTAGACCGCTTTGAGCCTATACACCATTTACAATCCTCAAGCGTTTTTTCCATCTCCAAGTGCTGTGCAGCTGCACGATTCTGCTTCTTAGCTTCCTCCTGATCCTCATTTTTCTTTCGAGCTGCCGTTGTGACCAGCATGTCATCCATATCATATTCTTCGTTTGTTTTCTCCAATGCTTTACCTGCTATTCCGCTAAGCATGCTATTCTGATCTTCTGCAGTGTTCATTTTTTCCCTTTCATACATTTGTTGAAGGTCATAGCGATCGTCATCACCAAAATATCGAATCCTCTGTCCATCTTTGTGCGTCTCAACTTTAGTCTTCTTCTGTTTTACTTTTGTATCATGATACTGTATCTTCGTAACCTTTTCAGGTTTATCATGTTGGTCAGGGTCACCACCCGATGCAATAAAATTCAACCTTGCCTCTCGAGCAGAGTCTAGCTTAGTTTTCAACTCACTTGTAAGAGATTCGTTTCCCATAATTTCTGCTTTGACAATTTTAGCTGCCAGAGAATTCATCTCCGCTTCCGTCATTATCTTAGAAATATTTTCGGTCTCTTCCAGGTTTTGCGGAATCTTCTCTGAGTCTGTGTCCGAATTTGACGATTCCTCTTCTTTTTCCACCCTTTTCTTCCTTTTCTCAGCGTTAAACCTTGATCTTTCTTCTTCTTTTCTTTTCTCTGTTTTCCAGCCCACACTTGATGAGTATCTGAAAAAGCAAGGTTTGTGACAGATACATTTAAAATTTATCATATGTGTTATGTATGCAAGTAAGATAATGGTTTACCTAGTACTGTTTCCTGTCGTAGATTGTTTTTTGAAATTTTCAACAGGTTTTGAAAACTTAAAAGTTGGACTTTTACTTTTACTACGATCCTTCCGTTTCTCGCCAATTCTACTTTGATCAGTTCTTTTCTCTCTACTCCTGCTACGACCTTTTCGGTTCTCTCTACTCCGGCTTCGATCCTTTCGTTCCTCTCTACTCCGGCTCCGATTCTTTCGTTTCTCTCTACTCCGGCTCCGTTCCCTTTTTTTCTCTCTACTCCGGCTCCGTTCCCTTTGTTTCTCTCTACTCCGGCTCCGTTCCCTTTGTTTCTCTCTACTCCGGCTCCGTTCCCTTTGTTTCTCTCTACTACGGCTCCGTTCCCTTCGTTTCTCTTTACTCCTGATTTCATAATTAGCGGTTTTAATATTTGCAGCCTTTTCTTTTGCTTTAGCAAGCATCTCGTGAAACCTGGCTAAAGATCCCCATCTTTTAGATGCAACTTCTTCAAGCGAAATATTCTCTTCTTTAGACTGTTCCTCCGCTCTTTTGTAAGCTTTTAGTAGCCAAGTTACACCCCCATCCCCGGTGGATATAGTTTGAGAAGGTTTCATGCTTGTGTTGGGAAGACCCGAACCCCCCTTCGCAAAGTAAGGATTTAATTCTCTACTACTGGAACCTGGTGCATTTGCTGCCTCCTTTTCACGCTTTTCCTTTTCTCTTTTCTCACTTTTAGACAATCCATCCCTCCTTGTGTAGGTTGAGATCATCCCCATCTCCATCCAGTCATCTCGCTTTTTCTCAGGTTCATCTTTCTCGGTAATGGGTTTATTATTCGTACTCTCAACCCAATCGTCCTCCGCATCTGATCCTTTTCTTTTCTTATGCTTTTTCTTTTTCTTTTTTTTCAACTTCTCGTCTAAGTCTGGTAGCATCCACTTATCATCTCCTCTAGCTCTGGCCAATTCTTCTTTTGACAGTTTCATTTCAGCCTTTCTTTCTGCTTTCTAAAATATAACTCAAAAAAATAACTTTAATCAGATTAAAAAAAAAAAAAAAATTCATACTCTTACGAGAGTGTTCACCCGTTTAAAAAAACGCGTAACACTCCAATCTTACCACTCAAGGATACCACTGAGGGCAAAGCGAAATAAACGAAGAGTTAAAGCTTATCTCATAATTCACAACCTTTTAAAAATGAATATATATGTTTTAATAAATAAGTAAAGTCGCAAAAAACATTGTATTGGAGCGACGAGTTATAAATCTACGCAAAATCAACTATTTGTGTTTCTGACTTTTATTTTTTTCTAATTTTAAAAGTTTTAAACCCGAACAAGCCCCCCCCCCCCCTCCAATACTATAAGGAAACTATAAGGAAAAGGAATCTGAAAGAGGTCCCGTTATGAACCCCCCAGACCGCCGGCAGGGATGGGCTCTGTCCTAATCAGGAATATCAGAAAAGAGATCTAAAGCCCCCCCCCCCCCCCAGGAGAACCCAGACCGCCATTGGACTTCATAAACCTTTTTAGGGGGCAGGGGATCCTAACTTATTTCCAGATGCTTTATCACATTGTTAAATTGGTTTAAATCAAATCAAGAAGAATTACTGTTGCATTTTTTCATTGTGTAATATTCTTTCATTATTTAGTGAACGTAAATAACAGTGGCGTACTTAAAGGGACTGTTAAGAAAAAATTAAAGGGGGTATAGGCTGAAATCTGAGAATTTCAGGAGTTGAACGATACCTATAAGACATCTATCTGATGTTCTGTCTCGAGAAATTGATATAAAACTGTATCAAAATTATACCGAGATGTATATATAAGATTTTGTATAAGATTTGTAGTATTTAACATATAATAATATTCAACAAATACGCACTCAATCTGAAAACAACGATATCCCAGAGGAGTCGGAGAAACTCAAGTTTCCCCGGGCTATTATTATTTGAATTTAATAATTTTTTATTTTTAATAGATATAATTGATAATATTATTTATGCCAAATGTCAAAAGAACTGCAACCAATGGCAGTGCAGTATTATAGTCACGTGTCTCCGTCTGTATCACGTGAGCGTGAATACTGCCATTGGAGAGATTTCTGGTCATGTGATACGGACGTTTATCTTACATATTTACGTTTTGGTATAATTTTTACGCAGTTTTATGTCAATTTCTCGAGACAAGAACATCAGATAGATGTCGTTCAACTTCTGAGATTCTCAGGTTTCAGCCTATACCCCCTTTCATTTTTCCTTTACAGTCCCTTTAAGAGGGTTACTGTAGGTAATAGGGGCCCCTAGAATCTTGGGGATATAAGTATCCCCTTCTAGAAACTTGATCTACATGTCCAATGTCCATTATTACCACGGAAAAGTAAACAAACTTGTTTTGATATAGGGTGGTTCATTGTGTACATCTGAGGAGAGTATGAAAAAGCTTCAACTATTCGTTTTCTTTCTCTATGACTGAGTGCAAGAATTGTACGCTCCTTCTGTTGTAACAAAATGCAGTTTTAAGGCCCATATCCGTCGTTTTTTTTTAGTAGATAGATTGGGCTCCAGTACAAAAGGTAGAATTACAATAGGTGAAATTACAAAAGAAAAAAACGATCAATAGATAGAACATACAAAATGTAGAACATACAAAAGGTAGAACTTTCCAAAGTAAGGATTTCCCATTTTTAAGAAGCAAGAAAATTTTCCAATTTTGCAGGGATATCCGCGAACTTTTTTGAAATCTCCCAAAGTGCATTTCTCGTTAAAATTCAGAATGGAGCGGTTGGTCACCTACAAAACGTTGACAGCTAGAGAATGTCGACGTAAAAGTTGGGTTAAGACAATTTCGGGCCGAGCGCTGCAGCTTGGATGGGCTAGGGGGCCGAGCGCTGAGGCCTGATTTCAGCTGACTCTTTCCCAAAATAAGGTGAGAGACACCACATTACTCAATATCTAAGAGGCCACCGCGCTCGGCCCCCTAGGTCCTAGCTGCAGCGCTCGGCCCAGAAATTGTCTTGACCCAACATAATGTAACATTAAAATAAAAAAATTCTACCTTTGGAAAATTTTACCTTTTTTAATTCTACCTTTTGTATGCTCTACTTTTTAATTATTTTACTTTTTGTCGTTCTACCTTAAGATCGTTCTACCTTTTGTACTGGAGCCGATAAATTTACGAGTAGGTTTTCATGAAACGATAGGCCTGTGCATAAAGGCCATATTCTAGAAATAATTGAAATATGGCATAAAACGTTAAAAAAAACTATACAAAACTCTAAATTGTCCCAGAATAAAAAATGTTCATCAAATCTTTTTTATACAGTCATAAAATGACCCGGAATTGATATATAACTAATCAGACGACTTTACAATCTAATTTTAAAAATATGATTAATGAAACGATAATAACAAAATATCCCTAGTCCTGCCAATTCCAAAATGTCGCCAACCTTTATTGCGCGTTTAAAACTAATTAGATATATAAACGTAAAATCGCTGTGTAACTGACAATTAATTCCGCGTCTTTCTGGTTATGACTGTTGTATAATTTTATAAAATGTTCAGAGAATATTTAACATTTTGCCAAACTGGAACAAATTAATGGAATAGATTAGAGTTCGTTAAGATACTCAATCAGAGGCCGAATTTAAAGAATTTGAACCGCGGTTTAAATTTAAGCCGGCGCTCAATTTAAACCGGTATTTGGGGGATTTTAGACGCGGTTAAATTCATTAAATTCGGACACAGGACATGTGTACTTTAAAAACAATCCCTTAACAGGGGTATATATTTTTATTATTTATTTATATAAATGTCCTACCAGCAACACTCGTTCTCTTGCTTCTCTCATCATCTCACGTTCCTTGTTTATAACCTTAGAGCTGACAAATTTTTGAACCTCATACTCAGCCATCTTAGCAGCTTAATTTCACAATTTCTGAAAGTTAAATAAAATTATTTTTACGCTCCCTGCAAACATTTCCAATATTTATGAGAGTAATGATTATCAAGCGTGGTTAAATCTAGGCGTAATTACGCGAAATTACTTAATACGAAACCATTCCGTAATTAGTAAAGTTCATATTATTTCTCAGAAATATAGCGGGAAAATATGTGTAAGGATATGTGCGATACAACCATGTCAAATCTGATTGGATAATTTAAATACTTTTAAATTGAATTAAAATTCGGTGGTGGACCAAACCTCTGTAGAAAAAATAAGTAGAGGTTAGTTCCACATTTTATTAAACATATATTTCGGTCTAGGTTGACCCTCGTCAGTTCTAACGATAAAATAACCATCAAAATCAATGTTAAAAACCACAAGAAAATAATCAAACAAAAAATATTGTAAAAAAATTAAATGGGGTGTCAAATGGACAAAGGGAAACGAACTCTGATCATGAGATAGAAAAAAAAATTTGCAAATGTTCACTTTTTAAAGAATGTTTTAATAAAATTATTATTCCTTGAGATAGTTTCTGTCGAATAGAGATTAAAAACAAACTAGTTTATATGTAAAGTGTTTACTGTTTAAAGTGGTGGTAGGGGTCGATCTAATTAACAAACTTTTACGTAAATCAAGGGGGAGGGTGGCTTGTTTTAGGAGGGGTATTTAAACAGCTTTAAAAGAATTGGAGGGTCTGTCCTAATGAACGATTTTTGGAAACCCCCTCCCCCCACCTATCAATTTTGTACATGACGAAATTAGTATTTAGGGTTAGGCTAGGTTAAGACACTTTATGGGCCGAGCACTGCGGCTAAGATAGGCTAGCGGGCCGAGCGCTGCGGTCACGGGTTAGGTTAGTCAAGACACTTTCTGGGCCGAGCGCTACGGCTAGGACAAGCTAGGGGGCCGAGCACTGCGGCCACGGGTTAGGTTATTCAGTGTGTGGTTTTGATTCAACATATAACTCCTTAAATGTTTCGTAAACATTCCTTTCAGTTATCTGTAATAAAAGATTTTCTTTGTGAAAATTGAGATAATAAAATGATTAGGCCTTAGGAGTTTTCTC
>NW_019396094.1:0-483 GCF_000591075.1 Eurytemora carolleeae | reverse complement strand
CATGTACAAAATTGATAGGAGGGGGGGGGGGGTCCAAAAATCGTATACTAGGAAATTACCGTATTATTTTAGGGTTAGGTTAGACGTTACAGCCAGTTATGGAAATTACAATGATAGTAATGTAATAAATGCGCAAGAGGGCCTGGTAGCCCTGGTTACTACTAGCTAGGGCAGGCGATTGCGAAGAAGAAACTCAAGAGAGTGCACATGCCTCGTAAAGCTTCATACTATAATATGATCGTCTTCATTGAAAGAGTGACTGATACATACATACATTAATTAAATGCAACAGATCGGTAATGTCACAACGCTATACGCAACATCCTCTATACTGAACTTCCGACCAACTAACTTTCGTGAGGGGGAGGGAATTTTAGTTGAACAATATTTTGTTATGCTGATCTCGCTTATCTATATCATCCAATCACAGCGAGCATCCTACCTACATTTGAACTATTGTTCGTTTGAACTATACTTATAACG
>NW_019396093.1:472366-525071 GCF_000591075.1 Eurytemora carolleeae | reverse complement strand
TCACTTTGGATTTTGAAATCTCACTTTTTATTTTTTTCATGAATCTCACTACCTTAGATCTTGACACTTTATACTTTTATTTTATAAAACTGGGGCATTTTATACCTACAGCCCACCCTTTCCCTACCCCTCCCCAACATCTCGGCTTCTGACCATCAAGAGAAATGAAACTTCGTAAGATCATTTTCATTTATTTCAACTTTAAATTTGGAACGGTTTAAACTTTAGTTATGTCTTTAAAGTATAGTGCTACTTTCCTTGTTCACAATAAACTTGGTTTTAAGTTTATTTTAAAGACGAGCGGGGAAAGGCAGACGGTCATAAGCCACAACATTTTCCCCTTCTATGCCACATAATAGCTTTTTTGTCTTCCGGCAGCCATAAGCAACAACTGTCCGGTCTTCCATGTCACAAATTTTGAGTCTTCTGGCAATTACTACGTTTTTAAAGGGGATAAATTTAGTGTTTTGAAATTGCGATTTTTTAAAAATACAACTGCATTACGCGAAAGATGTATAATATAAGTTAAAGATCAATGAATTGTGTATTCAGTTGATAAACTGCATTACATTTTACAAAGAAGATTTTACATCATTGGAGTATTTTAAAGAATAAGAAAAGATGAGAAAAATCAAAATATTTGTCATTACCTGCAGAGCTTTACAGATGTTCACAAAAAAATCTATTTTCTAATTTTCTTGCACTTTGAACTTTAAGAGTAAGTCATTGTGCATAATTTTTATTGTTCGAAAAATGTTTTAAAAAATAAACCATTTAAGAGGAAAGATTGAGTTTAGTTAAGTATAGCACTTCACATTAAGAGGAATCATCATTATTTCAATTTAAAACTTAAAAATAATGATCTTTATATATATATCTTTTGCATGACGTGATTGGATTTTTAAAATTTACCACTTGAAAACTTAACAATTACCAGGTAGATTCAAGTGTTGTGGCAGGGAAGACCGAACAGTTGTGGATTATGGCTGCTGGAGGACAAAAAAGCTATGATTTGTGGCATGGAAAAAAATTGATGTGGCTTATGACCGCCTGGCTTTTCCCGCTCTAAAGACATTGTTCACCCATTTGTTCACCTATCTATCTATCTATCTATCTATCTATCTATCTATCTATCTATCTATCTATCTATCTATCTATCTATCTATCTATCTATCTATCTATCTATCTGTCTATCTATCTATCTATCTATCTATCTATCTATCTATCACCTGTAATCCCTTCAGTTTATTTCCTTGAAGTTTAATGGCCTCAATGCTGTTTCCCAGATTACCAAAAGCAGAAGTCTAAACAAACATATCTGCAATATTTTTATGCAAAACTTCTTCATATATGCATTAATTTCTTATACAAATATTTCTATGTTTATACTATGCATGCACGTTTTTGCATCATATTTGCATGGCAAATGTAATATTGGGGAGAAGTGCGCTTATTCTTCGTTGCCGCATTAAATTAGAATATTGCTTAAAGAAATAGCTTTTTTGATTTTTTCCTATGTAGTATTATTTTAACTTTTACACAATATGGGTTGGGCACAATATTTAGTTAATGAGTTAAAATATAATTCTTACGTGAAGTATATTTCTATTTAATTATGCATTTTACCGTCTTTTCGACACCAACATTACAGACAGCTATGATTCCCCCAAAAAAGGGAGAGTCATGTACCCGTTCTGCGAAGTTTTCAGGAACAAATTTGCTCGTTTTTATCCCAAAAGACTATGAAATTGTGTACAGGTACTTTTTCGGGAAATTAAAATTTTACTTAACCACGGGGTCCCTCGACCAAAATTGGTTTTGGGAACCGTTGATAAAGTAAACTTCACTGTAAAGTAGAATTATAAATAATCATTAATTTCAGTATTAAAATTAACGACATTTAAAATAATAATGTAATCGTTTGTTCTTTTTATTTCCAGTTGTTATTTACGGTTATAACTGTTCTTTAAAGGGAGTGACCGGCTATGTAAGGTAGTTGAACTGAGTATGCAATGTTCTGGAAAACTTCTTTCGGATTCATTTGAGACATATTACACTTCTTAAAGATCTGTAAATCCGGAGTTTGAGCGCAAATTCGACGTTTAAAACTCCTACTTTGGGGGAGGATACTTGCTGGAAAGCATGTACTGCACGGGCAGCCGTAGTACATTTGAATTTCTGAGCCGGGTCAACCTTTCCGGTCCCAGTTTGTACTATATCGCCCTGACATTGGGTAAATAAAGCAGACACTCAATAGGACTAGCCGGTGCAACAAGGTTGACGCAGTCAGACTTTAAGTTGAATTTACTTTTACTAAAGAGTAAGGGGTGCGTGACTGTATGTATAGTGTATATTTAATCAGCCGTACTATCCAGTCTGAATTACCCAATGTAAAGTCGACCCAGCCCGTTTTATGCAAAAAATGTAACCTGGCAAGATAACAGTGAATGTACATTTATTCTTTTAGGCTTTTAGGGCGCTTCGCGCCCATCTGCCATTTGAAACATTTTTTCTTAGTATAAAATGAAAGACAATATAGAAAAGTTCGCAATTAAAAAAATTGTAGATTTTTAAAATTTAATGAAAATCAAATTTTGTTGGAAGCTACGTTTTGGAACTTTGATCATCCATAAACCTTCCCGGGGGTCACGTGAGGTCCCACACATAATCTGGGCTCTGTCAGTTCAGCCGTTTTGACGTTTAGTGGATACAAACACCCACAGTCCCACACGGATTAGCAAAGCAAATGTATAAATGAAATAAAGTTTCTAAGACCACCAACCCTGCAGGTTAAATTATTGAATAATGAATAAAATGAATGCAACCCCGGCTAGAAATTAGTTCACTAAATAGATATTGTCTCAGAAAGGAAATGGAACAAAACTTTCTTTGCTTCAATTACTTGCTGTAACTGAGTTTAAAATGTAATAAAAGTTTAAATATATTCCTCAATAGTATTACAAATACAAGAATTAGTTGTGTCACAAAAACAGACAATATTAAAGGGATTGTTTTGTTGCTTGAAAATACATAAAATGTTCAAATTGTTTAGATAATTGTAAATAATCTATAATTATTGACAACAATAAATATACAATAGAATATAAGTCTAACACGGGAAAACGGAATCCGGATTGCCAGTTGCGAATTTCCCGGGGGGGGGGGGTCCTGGACGAAATGACAAGTCGTTCTAGTTAGTTAACGGGTTAAAACTATCTATTTAAGAAATAAGAGCCTCTGCCATGAGCTAACGGAAATCATACTGTCTCTTTATCTTAAGTTTTTATTTTATCTTGTGGAACTCAATAACATTTTAGTGCAGTTTTAAATTTTGCTAGTCATTCAAATAAATGGAATATAATGTCACTATGAGCTTTTCAACCAAACTACATTTTTCTTGGTTGGAAAAGTTATAAGGTAAAATTTTGGAAAAAATGGATTGATTAGGAAATAACAAGATATAAAAAGAAGAAGAAAAATTACAAAATATAAAATTAAAAAAGGATTGGTATACCTGAATAGCGTTAATTTGGCAAAATGAAAAATCTATAGTTTTCAGGTGAGGTAGTACAGGAAACTGAAAACTTTCAAGAACCTAAATATTTATATACTTTTGACAAATTCTTAAACTTTTCTGTAAAATTATACTTTTTAATTTCTATAAGTTGTACAACTTGAACAATGCTTCAATCAAACATTGTCTAAAAAAAGAGCGTGCTTGAAAATACTTTTGTTTGTCTGTTAAAGGGACTGTAAGCTACATTTTAAGTGACCCTCCATGCAAAGATACCAATTCAGATTCACAACGGTACCCTTGAAATCTTTATCTGATGACTATTGTGGAGGATATTGTTGTTTTTCTAGGTTTACCAGTGTTTAATTCTGAGAATTTTATATGTTTTTTCTGCAGTACAAATGCGCAAGTTAATTTTGTGAAGTAACTATAATTGAACATAATAAGTTTTCAAGTTGTAAACATGGATAACTAGTTCATTCAAAAAAAGCTTTTAAGAGTACTTTTGTGAATCCGGCATTTCCATCTGTACCTACGTGCATGAAGAGTCATGTAAAAGGAATTGAGTCGTTGTAACAAACTCTGATTTTCTAATACCTATATTTTTTCCACCTGATGGTGTAAACCGTTGATATTTCAAACTTAGATTTTTTCATCTAACAGAATTCATAGTTTGAAATATCTAAGGTCTACGGCATTGGATTACAAAGATATAGAGATTAGAAAATCATAGTTTGTGAAAAAGACTCAATTCCTTTGTAAGCTGTTAAACTTTAGAATATCTTAAGTTTCCCATTTTAGAGGATTGACTTTTATTTTTTTCATTCACCTGAATCGGATTGTTTGCAAAAGAAACCATTTTCAGTCTTCCATTTCCATCAAATGTTTTTTTGTCCAGTTTTGTTATACTGTTGTAGCTTAAGTCAACCTAGTCCGGATAAGAATGTGATGGATTGAACAAGTTTGAATGAAAATAAAAATATTTCTTCAAATTGTAAATATTTCTAACATTTAACCCCGATTTCTAGAACTTGTTGTTGAGTTGTAGCCAAGGGGTGATAGAGAAAAACATAAAGATGAAACTGTTAACCTTATTGAATTGAATAAGAAATATGTTTTATGAAACTATTGTGTAATTATCGTTCTTCCTAACTTCATCGGGAATTTTATAATAAACGTGCTATATATTTTTTTCAATTAAATGAAAATAAAATTGGAATTAACTTTACTTGACTTCTGCTTTGTTTCAAATCTTATTTGATCTAGAAATAGCCATTGAAATAACACAAGTACACAAACGTTTCATAAATCAATTACATATAAAACTTTTATTTTGGACTTAAATTTTCTCTGTATCTTGCAGGTTCTCGCCTTTTATGATTATATTTTGTCCCTTGCTAAAGCTCGGGACAAAATTAAATCTGAAAAGGATTGAACCTTCTCGATAAAGAGAAAATTTCTGTCTAAAAACTTTATAACACTTATACGAACCAAAATCAAACTGCTAAAAATAGTTATTAACATTTCATTTTACTGTAGTGTGCACCGTACATGGTTTTAAACATTTGATCTTTTGTAATTTCCTTCCAAGATATTACTTCCTAAATTCTGTATCAATCTTCCAATTTCCAGCCAAACATCAAAAGAAGGAAGAAATTCAAAAGATACCGTTCTCAAATATTTCAGAATGTTAGGCCTAAACTTAATTTTAAAGGGATTGTTCGCGAAAAATGAAAGGGGGTATAGGCTTACGGCCGGCGATAAATAATCGCTTTTGATCGCTACTAATCTTACTTCCATCTGTTGCGTCTATAAGGTGAAAATTGTTAAAAACGACTCATACCGAAGAAATATAGTGTCCATACAATTGAGAAAGTTGCAACATACGACTAATATCGTAGAAAAATCAATTTACTTTCAAACAAATCATTTAAATATTAAAATCTTTAGACATCGACTATTTTTCGACGCATTCGAATATAGTTAATATTTCATAATATTTGTTATTTGTTTATATGCAATGCCCTTAAACCGACGTTTTTTCCGCTAGGTGTCTCTGCCACGTGAAATCATTCAAAGCATCGAGAGCAGAGACACCTGGCGGCCAACTATTTCGGCGTTTTAAGTGCATAAAAAATGAAAAAATATTATGAAATGTTAACTATAAAGAAACGCGTCGAAAAATAATCGATGACTGTAGGTTTTAATATCTGAATGGTTTGTTTGAAATAAAATGAATTTTTTTACAATCCGAGCCGTATGTTGCAACTTTCTTACTTTGTATGGACGTTATGTTCTTTACTATAAGTCGTTTTTAACAAATTCTTCCTTATAGGCGCATCAGATAGAAGAAAGATTAGCAGCGATCAAAAGCGCTTATTTTTCGCCGTAAGCCTATACCTTTCTTTCATTTTTCGCGAACACTCTCTTTAAGAGTGGCATTTTTTATTTACTAGGATTCATTAAACTGTACTTAATTAAAATTCATTCTTATATTTGGCGGGAATCACAGAAGATGAAAAAATGTTAAACTGACATAATTGGATAATTCTGTTTTCTTAGCTTAGGAGTTCGAGAACAATGTGACATAATTTGGATGAAGTGTATAGTTTTCTACTAGAAGACACGTTAGACAAATGTTTAAAGGATTCTCTTCTGCATCTTAAAAATTAATACAAAAGCTTCTTTAAAACTCGTTATCGCCAAATGAAAGTTACACTGGAGTCTTAAAACATAAAGATCAGAAATAACGCATCTAAATTAAGATTACTACAGAATAAACAAATTTTAACAGAAAATCCTAAAAAAGATTAGTGCGTTTGTTTCGTAAAAAACGTATTTTTTTATGCACTAAAAGCTAATTGAGTCTTAATTTTACAGAAGTTTATAAACAAAATCTGTATATTTTCAAAAAAGAGATAATGGAAGTTTATAAAAAGAATGTTTTGATAATAACTATAAAATCTATTTTTAGAAAAAATAATTTAAGTTCATAAACGGATTGTTTAGATAATAACTTAAAAACATATTTTCAAAAGAGATAACTGAAGTTAATAAACGAAAAGTTTAGATAATATACAAAAAAGAAGAATTGAAAAAAATGTATTTCACATCCTGCCTCGATTAGTATTTTAAGATTATAGAACGCAGTAGGATGGATAGTTCTCAACCCTGCGTGACGGATAAATATTTTCTGAAGGTTTGGTAGACTATCTTGGAATACGTTCTCTCCTAGCCTAATCAAACACAACCATTTTAAGAAATGTTTAACAAAAACCATGTGACATTGCAAAAAAAGAAAAGAATCAAGGTATGTTAAAATCTTATTTTTATTAAGGTGTTTATTTTTAACGTAAAACATGCGACATTGCGAAAAAATGTAAAAATTTAATCATTGCTTGAACATTTCGGAAGTATGTTAAAAATTTATATTTTGTTTTAATATTTATTGAATTTGTGTTTTTTTTCCTTGTTATAGTGTTATTGTCGAGAATGAGAACCTGAAAAATAAAGATTTCATTTTCAAGATAGTTTTCATATTAGAACGATTTGTACCATAATAAAATGAACTAGATAAGATACACGAACAAAATGATTTTAATTGAAAATATTGATCAATATCTTTTTAAAAAACCCAGAATTTAAGGTTGTGAACCTACAATGATGATTAACAAATTTATGAAGTGATTTTCCGCTTCGTTTTATTGTTCGAATTTGCCAACAATTAGTCCAGAGTTTTCTGGAAATTGCTGTATTATTATTTACAAATCTCTGATGAACATACTAAAATTAAAATATCAAATAAGTTAAAAGTAAGAAAACTTATAATAGTTTTAAAATTAGGGTATAAGGATTTTTTTGTTAATTTGGTTTTTACGGTATCATAGTCCTGCTAGATTATCAATTAAGATGATTAGGATTATAGGTCTCTGATATTGTAATATTATTCATTATAAATTATACCAGAAACTTGAAAACCAACTTAATAAGTCTATGTATAACAAATAGCAATGCACAATTTCAGTGTTTCTCGTTAGCTAGACTATATAAAATCCAAGGTTGTATAATAAGGTTGCTTACTCTCGATGCGCTCCAATGGACGGGAAATGTCGTCTCCTAAGCGTAGATAGATAACATCCGTATATGACATCACCGCGAGAGTGACAGCACATGCAAATTCTATCTATCCATGCCAAGAAGACAAAATTTTCAGTACATTGGCGCGTATTGGCGCGCCCGAGAGTAAGCAACCTTATTATATAGCCTTGATAAAACATAGATTGAATCATACAGTCGTCTTCCTGATTCAAATTTTTATAGATCACACACTATGATTATCGAAAAAGATTTGTTTAACTGACATATACCTAAGTTTTAGAAATATATAATTTAATCTGAAAATGACAGCTTTAATAAAGGAATGTTTGTTGACTGACCTGGATTTCTTTGTTTAGATTTGTTGGAACTTGAGTTAGTCCAGCACTACTACAGTTTGCAACCTTCTTACCCCCCATCCACTAAACAACACATTTTTAACTAATTTTCTTAAACGGCATGCTCGCAATTTAGGACATGTTCGCAAAACTGAATAAATCATAAAAACCTCCAAATTCTTTGCCTGCCCAGACACGGGACTAGGACTGGGTGTTTTCCTACTCGTTCTTTCCGTTCATCCCGAGAAAGAATGATCTTTCCCCAGATACGACGCTGCAGCCATGAGCTGGGCGTTTTCCTTCTTTTTTGAAATAGTTTGGTTCTGCTCCTTCTCGTGAAAGAACGATCGGCGCCCAGCCATAGGCAAGACGTGCAGAGACTACGCTGTCAGAACGCATTTGCTAATTTAGGATTTAAAAAATTCTTGTACACAGTTTCACAAGTAACATGGGCATTAGATTACAACGTTGATATGGTCTTTGATTTTGCAATTTTAAAAATAGTGATTGTATTTAACAATATTACGTCTCGTGATTTTTAATTAATTAAAATCTGAACATTTTGGTTGTTATATGGTCAAGATTTTTTTTGATAATTGTTCAAAATAAAAAAATAGTATAATCGATGTAAAGTCGCAATTTAATTTTCACGCATTTTGGGACAGTCAATGTTAAACATTTTATCGAAATTCATATTTTATTATCATAAGTCAAACGTAATCATATAATTTATTAATGAAAATGATAAATATTGAACAGTTTCTATCCTTTTTAAAGTTTTTTTTAAAGTTGATTTTGTCATTGTGGGTTTGAAATGTTTCTGGGAAAACTCTTTCTCAATTCTTAAATACTGCGGCAAACTTGCTTTCTGATATTACAACTTAAGTTTTACAGCAAATTATCATGAATCTAGTAAATATCCTTCATGTTTATTTTTTTTGACATATTTTAATAGAGGGGGGGGGGGGCGGTGAGGAGCCTTTACAATGAATATAATTCCTCACAAATATTCAATCTTTTTTTATATAGGAACCTCTTCAATTTTCACATTATATTCTTCATTTTGACCCAAAATAGCCGAAGCCAATATATGGGAAATTCTTGTAAACGGAAAATGAAAATCTATGAAAAAAGGCACAAAGTCAGACTCACAATTGGAACTAATTATACTGGCCGTAACTCTAATTTTCTAACTTACAACTTTTTGATGCAATCCTATGGTATAATTCTTTGATATTCGTTTGAAAAATTGTTCGCAGATTTTTACCTTGCATTCACAATGGTGGCAGGAATTCGCCCAGTCCGATCTACTTGGCCCTATTAAACTTGATAACAAGCAAATCAGAACAAGAAACCTTAAAAAAAGCATATTTTATCTTATTCATCATTCCTATAATTTTTTGTACGCATATTTAGCATATTAAAATGATATCTTGTTTTTATGATAAAATGTAGTTTTTAGTTTTAAAAGTTGTTTTGAAATACTTCGAACTTGTATCTTCTATATTTTCTTATTTAATTCTACAACAAAACATTTCAAGAATCTAGAATTTCAGAAAACTTTTAGAAATAAAAGTTATTGACAGAATTGTTCTACAATAAAATAAATACTACAATTATTGAATATTCAGGTATTAAAATCAAAGAGACGCAATTTCAAGAATTTTCCGGCCATTTGGTTATAGAGTGGCATGTCCGATTCGGAACGATACCCTTTAAATTTCTGTCTTATCAAGAATAACACAATTGGTCAAGGATAACTTTTAAAAAAATTCTTAACCTATATCTGAATACTAATTACTTTTAATTGTGAATTCTTTATTTTAAAATAGCCGTCTCTATAGTCTCTTCAAGATTAGTTGATATTTTTCAAATAGATCGCATAATCTAAGTTTAGAATATCAAAGGTTTATACCATGCTGTGTCAAAGATTAAAAGTTTCTGGCAGTGACTCTATTCCTTTGAAATTTAGGTGGTCGGCTTTTAAATCTATATAATAAAATAAAGCTCTTCGCTCATGTATATATATAATATATATGTGTGCAAAAGGCTGGATCGAATTAGCTAAAATTTGTTTAGAAAACCCGGAACCCGGTTGGTAACACAGGTTAAAATACTTTGAAATTATTTTTTTTCAAAAATCATTTTTAGATTCCACGGGGACGGGCAAAGCCGGGTACTCCACTTGTATGATATATTTGAATGAAAACAATGCCTCCAACTTGTTTAAGGCTGGTCTGACCCGGGTGGTGGTGTGTTCTCTGTAATTTTAAAAATGTAAACATTTTGTGAAAGTTTAAATTAGGTTTACTTGCCTCATCCTCTGCAGTATCCTGGAGCTTGTAAATACCGAGGTTAAATCTTCATTTTCTCTCTTTCTAAACAAGCACTTTTTTATTTCTTCATCCTTTTATCTACTTTTTGCACCAACACTATTTGTCTGTCTGAAAAATGGATTTTCTTTGACAATTTTATCTTAAATTACTAACAAAATTATACACAATGTGTCTCTAAAGTGTAATTTAGGCTCAAAGAATAATTTTAACTTTTTATTGTTGCTTTACTATCTGTGTGAATTTTCCGTTGTACATTATTTGCAGACTTTTCTGTTTTTATTGGTAAATTCAGAGAATACATTTGCTGAGCCCGTTCTCTCCATAGAAAGTGGACGTGCAGTTCACGTACTTTGGGGGACGATGTGTTAGTCGCTAGATGTCTCATGCTAAATTCTTATCTGATAGATAGATATTTCCCCGTACATTTGACGACCAATATAGGAGAAAGGTCAAGTTGTCGACCAATGTAGTCTATGGAAGGAACGGCCTCTGGGTGGATTTTCGAACATTCTGGATAAAAAGAAACCAACCTATTGCGAACGTTAAAAAAGTGTTTATTTTTGCTTAAAGGGACTTTAAGCGTGATTTCAATTGACCTTCCATTTATAGAGTGTCATATCCGATTCACAACGATACCCTTTAAACCTTTGTTTGATGAAGGATTTCGTAGAAAATTAAGAGCCAAGAAACCGCGCGAGTGTGCATTAGCACGGAGAGTACAGTGTACACTGTAACCTTAGGTCTCCCGGCACTCAATATTTAGCTATACAAATGAGGGTATCTACCCATGGAGAATAGAATATATATTAGAGGGGAATTTAAAGAATCTCTCGGTATGAATTTTTTCAGTCCCTTTCAGCCTGAAAGGGAGTTCAAAGTGTACAAATCATGTAAATGTTCACAAATTATATGCAGTAGAGTACATTAATACAGTATGTTCCCTAAGCCCAAAACTTAAGACAGGGTATCGTTATGGAAACCAGTTTTAAAACCCGGGTTTTACGAATGGAGTTTGGCAGTTTTGTGGATATCAATATTTTTGTTGTGAAATATTTTTTTATTTAGTTTCTTCATATTCTCCATTTTTTCGAATTTCTTAAATCAAAATCTACAAAATGTTAAGACCCCTAAAAGGAAACTCGAGAGTTTCGTTCAACGATACTCTTTTAAATTTCGGGCTCTAGACTCAAGGAGAATTGAATACAAGGAGGGGGCAAAAGGGTTTCCGTACACTGCTGTGACGTATTTGGACTGCTGGAGAACTAGTTTCAACCTTTAACAAAATTAATATTCTTTTGCATCCATAAGATAGATATTTTTTATTTTTCGAAATATTATAAGAAAGGATAACCTCAAAACTCTATTTTTGTTATTCTTTGAAGAACTAGTTTACGCCAATTAAGTTCTTTGAATAAAATATCCTAATTTAAATATATGAAAGGGTTTATTCAATATTTTGGGACTCATGAAATACATTTTTCCATCTTTAAAATTCTTAACTTAACTAATTTAAAACTTATGTTTCAGCTTTTTACATGCAATTAAAGATCTTTTACTTGAACAACAGAATATCTGCATTATCTCTCGACTTTTCCACAGTTTTTCCATGTTTTTGCGCATTTTCATTAGGATTATCTTAACATTGTTAAAAATATGCAAACTCGCAAATAAAGAAATATTTAGGCAAATGGACAAAAATGCACGAAAGGAAAAAGGCTGCATATTTAAAGTTAGACTTCAGATTGACTGTTAAAAAAGGGTGATCAAGTTTCATAATTAAAATGAAATTAGAAAGACATTTTCAGGGATCTTTTAAAGAAACAACGATTTTGCCACAAAACTAAATTTTGATACCCAATATCGAAGACCTTTGATATTTCAAACTTTGAATTTTATTAGATCAAAATAATTCAATTTTTAAATATTAAAGGGAGTGTTCGCGAAAAATGTAAGGGGGTATAGGCTTAATGCGATAAAAAAGCGCTTTTGATCGCTACTAATATTACTTCTATCTGTTGCGTCTATAAGGAGAAAATTGTTAAAGACGTCTCATACCGAATAACATGGAGTCCATACAAATTGAGAAAATTGCAACATACGACTTAGTCCGTAAAAAAATCAATTTAATTTCAAACAAATCATTCAGATATTACAACCTTTAGTCATCGATTATCTTTCGCCACATTTGTATATATTTGATATTTCATACTAGTTTTGATTTTGTTTTTTAAAATAATATTTAGCTTACAACTTTTTTTCGAACATTCCTGGAAAATATGGAAATGTCGTCTTCATTACCAAAAATCCTCGAAACAGGAATAAATGTTTTTATAAGTAACTCTCAGATCATAACAATTAAAACATATTATGAAAAATCAACTATATATAAATGTGGCGAAAGATAATCGATGACTATAGGTTGTAATATCTGAATGATTTGTTTGAAATTAAATTGATTTTTTTACGGTCTAAGCCGTATGTTGTAATTTTCTCAATTTGTATGGTCGCTACGTTCTTCGGTATGAGACGTCTTTAACAATTTCCTTCTTATAGACGCAACAGATAGAAGTAATATTAGTAGCGATCAAAAGCGCTTTTTTATCGCATTAAGCCTATACCCCCTTTCATTTTTCGCGAACACTCCCTTTAAAGGCTTACAACTTCAAGAAAGATTGCTAAATTTGAGTTTGTGGCAAACACTTAGTTTATTTTCTCCAGCTGCGTGCCTGTGATGTTTGTGTCCGCGAGTGTGTGTGTGTGTGTGTGTGAAGAGTTTGATTCATAAAAATTTAATCCAATCTAAGTTTTAGTTTGAGAAGGCCCTACAGTGTATAGGTTGGACGGATTATGCTGTTTGAAGAATAGGATCAAACCTAGAGGAACACTCAACCAGAAATTAGAATCAGAAAATCTCCGAATCATCATTGACTCTAAACTAGACAGAAAGAGAAGGTTCAATTTCTGTGACATTACTGAAACAACTTTGTGACCTCATGGACTCTAAACTAGACAGAAAGAGAAGAATAAATTTAGGTGACATTACTGAAATAACTTTGTGACCTCATGGACTCTGAACTAGACAGAAAGAGAAGATTAAATTTATGTGACATTACTGAAACAACTTTGTGACCTCGTAGCTCCTCTATATAAATTGAGAGAAATGTAAGAAATCAAATTTATTCAAAACATTTTGTTCCTCTCAATCTTCAATAAAAGAAGTTTTGATTGAAAACACTAAATATAGCATATTTTCACTAAAGGAAACTACATTTCATGCGATGTCTTCACTCCCAATACGGCAGCTATGCTACAATCTTTTTTATCTCTCAAACCTTATATATTTGCAACCTAATATTGTAACCTTTTTTTATTGCAAAGTCACCCCAGTTTGCAAAAATATCGGGATGAAAGCCGTTTATGAAATAAAAAAAATCGAAAACACGTTTTTCATTTTTCCTGGAGGAGAGAAAAACTAAGAAAATTAAGGTTATTTGATTCACGGTGATTTAAATGTCTTTGATTAAAATTTTCCTGGCATTTTAATATGTGACTGGATAAATTTGTTATTCTCATGTACATAAAATCAAAACTAGGGGAGCTACGATGTCACAAAGTCATAACAGAAATCCTGCGTGAATTTGACCTTCTCCTTCTGTCTAGTTTGCAGTGCTGAGCCTGCACTTTAAAATTAGTTACCCTCCTTTTGATGGCATTATTACTTAAATTTGAAGATTTGTTATAAAATACATATCAAGAGAATGATTCATTTGTTATACCGTCCCGAATAAGCTTAATTTCACCCTTATTATAACTTTACGGCAACATCTAATCCAATCAGAGCTCACTCACGTGCTTTGTGATTATTCAGAACCAATAGAGATAGGAATTTATTCACATCTTATAATCCTACAGTGAAAGAAAGGTGATGTATCTTGTAAACTGTGCAGTGTATACTACTTATTCTATAGCTGCTTAAAAATCGGGTCTGTACATTAACAGAACTGAAGTTTTCAGTGCATTTAACCAATTCATTTTTTAATTGTAAAGTCAAAGTCAAATCTTTGCAGAATATATTCCGATACAGCCAGGACATAACCAGCTCGTTCTAGTTTTGCGTGAGTAGAACTCTGTTTTTTTTTTCTTTTGTATGGTAACACCATTGTGGTTGAACAGTTAAACAGTTGTTGACAGATAACAGCAACACGCTAGACAAATCCGGATAATAGGCCGGTTAGGATTTTGAAAGGGGTGTTTATTATCCCCAGACGATTCTTTCCCGATGGCCGAACAATACACACACAACAGAGTAACCTGACCTAAAAATATGAGGAAATTGATCAAAAAAAAGAGGAAACCATTCAACTCTAAATATTGGGAAACGGATACAAAATATTCGGAAATCCCTCAACAATTCTGAACTTTTGAGGGATTTCCTCGAATTTCTAAAAAAAACGGAAATGCCTCAAAAATAATTTTTGATCTGTTTCCGTGTTGAGTCGTTTCCGTGTTGAGGCGTTTCCATGTCACCACCTCACATGACCCCAGAAAAGGTTTATGGATGCTCAAAATTACAAAAATATGTTTTCAAAAGTACTCGACTTTTGTAAAAGTCTAAAGTTGCTCGAAAAAATGTTAGTAAATCCGCAAACTTTTGTTTGTTTTTGTTTTATATTCTTCAAAGAGAAGATGCTCACAGATTAAAAGTTGAAATATAATAGTTTTCTAAATATTGGCCGTATTATCTTTTTGGTTTAGTCTTTTTGCAAAGATGGCATTTTTGTAAAATTAGATTTTTAAAAGTTTTTTATTCAAATTTTAAACTTTGAAAACGGTAAATAATTCGAAAAATACCAAGTATAGTGTTCACATTGAAAGTTTGAAGATAAATGCATCACATGTTTCTCAAGTTTACCTTATGTAAATTTGTGACAAACAAGTTCTGCAAAAGTATATCTTTTCTCATCAAACATTATGTGAGCAAACTAAGTAGGAAATGAAATGTAATTTGTCTCGTCATTCTACAATATCGATTAAAAATGGTATGGAATGATTATCATTTTCTGACAGTTTTAAATTTTTTAATTCAATCAAATCTGGCCGATAGTTTTTACCTTTCACTCTATCCCGACTAGGCTATTACTTATTATCTGGTAATTATAATTTTCCTTATATTCGAGATAAAGGATGGATCACTCATCCTACTTTTTTCAAGCCAGCTTATTGAAAAAAAGACCTCTAACTTTAAATGTTAGGGTGCTAGACAGGTTAAAACTAATTAAAAAAAGTAGGCCAATAAATGTGAAAAATCAAAATAAACTGTTTTTGACCAATATTAATATGTAACTCACATGTTGGTACATACATTTTTAAGTACTTTAAAAATGTAAATGTTAGATCTGTAACTTAAATAGTAAACATGTGTTTTAAAAAAATCTCTCGATTGATAATGATTTGTATTCATCATAACGAAGATCGCCTTCGCATATGATATATCAAAACAGTAAAGACGACTTTCAATTTAATTTCGATTTATGATAAGTTATACAGCATGCAAAATGCAAATGAATAATCAAATAAAAAATTCGTCTTCATTGTGTTGATGTAATCGCCCACCACTGTAGAGTATCCAGCAACTATCTAGTAGTTATAGAAGTAATCTGGAGATTAAATTAATGCATTTGTTTACTTTGCCTGTTGTATGTTTTCCATCATTTTGTTTATTTCGCAATCATTTCAGACTATTCTTCTTTCTAGATAATACAAGGAGAATTGGCTCAAGAGCTGTATCCATAATGTTTCACTGCATCAGGCAGAGCCTTCCGAGCACCCTCCTGTGTATTTGAATGTCGAATTTGGATAGGCTTAAACTCTTTAGGGTTACCTTACGAGCACCCTCCTGTGTATTTGAATGTCGAATTCATATTGGATAGGCTTAAACTCTTTAGGGTTACCTTACGAGCACCCTCCTGTGTATTTGAATGTCGAATTCATATTGGATGGGCTTAAACTCTCTAGGGTTACCTTATGTCAGGTAAGGTAACCCTAAAGAGTTTAAGCCTATCAGTTAGAAATTTATAAAATATTTTGAAATTGTTTAAATAAACATAATTTGTTTTATTCAATTCTGAAATAAAAAAAATATAATTGTATAGACTCAATGATTCCTAGAGCTTCCCTTATTTAAATTTTGCACACCAATGTAGATCTTTTCTATTTTTTTTGCGTCGTTGTACGATTGTTTTATTTACTAAATACCCAACTATTTCTATGGAAATTCCTGAATTCATTAAATGACATATATACTTATATGTCCGTGTTGACATTGATAGCTGACGAGATCGTGCCCATTGGTTTGGAATTGATAGTTCAAGAGCGTATGTCCGTATGACATTGATATCTGAGAAGTTGTGTGTACCTGGATTAAAACGTGTCTGAAAGCAGTAGGGATTGGAAAATTTGGGTATGTGTCAAAGACTCAAATTAAATTTGATTTTATCAACAAACGAAGAAAACCTTTAAGCTGAAAGCTAAAAAGAAACGGAAAGATCTGAAAATAATCGACTTTTATAATATATTAGATTGATAGCAACATAGTGGGGCCGGCCAAGTTCTGTTGACTTTAATGAACGGAAAGAATAATATTTTGATAAATCTTAATAAATAAAGTTAACCGCCGAGAATTTAATGTTCAATCATGTCAATGTATAAATTATATATCACCTGTCAAACCGGCAAAGTGCTTGTTGCTTATATCGTGAAAAGGAGTATTTAGATAATTCTGATAGATTTTGTGTCAGATTGCAAATTATTTAAGTTTAAAATATCAAATGTTTACACAATCAGGTTGCAAATATTAAGGGATTAGAAAATTTGATTTTGTGGGATTTCTACTATACGTTACGATCGATGTTAGCTGTGATTAATGGGCTATTAAGGCAGAACACCTTAATCATTTCTCTAAAAAGAAATTGATATAAAAACATTTCCTTTCAACCAGATAAACTAACATGTCGTAAACTGTGCACAGATTTAAATTACATATGGAATTATTCAATAAATACTAAACTGGTTCTATACTGTGCTGTGGGACTCATAAAACTGTGGAATACGACTCAAGGTTTTCTTTATATAGAAAACTAAACGTAAACATGTAAAAAGAAATTGTAGTGTACAATGGCCAATGTTACTCTACAAGTGGGTTTAAAGCTATTGGTAAAGTATTAAAAGTAAAAGTAAAACAACATTAAAAACTCAGAAAATTGCGTTAATATCGTCTTCATTTTCCACGGTTTATATATAGAAACTTGCCCAGAACATTTGGTAAAATTGATCTATGATATTTATAACAATTACAAATTACTAAATCCTTGCATATGCATAAACGAAAGTAGGCCATCACAATAGTACCCTTCATCTGACCAATTATATGGAAGATATCATCGTTTTTGTTGCTTGAAAAGTGTTGAAATCTTACAATTTCCTCTTTATAATAAAACCATAATAAAACATTGAAGTCCAGCTCTTCCATTCACGATCAGAAATCTATTAAAGTGTAAACCGGATTAGAATGGATGATTTCCCTTTAAGCATATACCACACGAACTGGTGCTCTAGAGACATTTTCTCTACTATTCATTACTTTGTTAGTGCTTAAACTTTACAAATTCTCATTTTAATTCTTTTAAATCCTTTCAACAAAGTTGTTCCAAGTAATTTAAATCAAATTTATTGTGATTATACGTACATTATATACACAATCATGAAAAGGTTCCGAATAGGGCACACATACACACTTTATAGAGTTAAATCATACAACCTGGAAAATATTAGCTAAATAATTAATTTATATACACTATATAAACAGTTTTCAGGAATCAAATATTAATCCCGTAACGAACCCATTGGCTTATAAACACATTTTATGATAATAAAACCTCAAATATCTTAATTTTACGCTTGCAGTGAATAAAAAATCCTCTCAAGTCTTCTTATTTTAATGTTTAGTATGCACATTAAAAATGTCTATAATGGGATTAAATAGCGTACCGGCCTCGGAACAGATTGGAGGTTTCACGGAGACTGAAGTGCTGTGCGAAGCTGAGATAGAGGGATGGAGGAGGGAGGCCAGGCCCGACCTCTGGTGCTGGTATAATCAGTTCTAGAAAAGAAACTATGTCTAAAATGGGAAGAATTATTAATCTTTAAATCGTCTGTCACAAACATTAAAACTGAAATGTCGAACGATATTGAACAAGTTCTGGTCAACAGTGGGATCCACAAAGAGATTCAGCCTGCTTTGAAATGTTGCATCAATTGTCAGGACAAGGTCGTCTTTGAAGTGTCGCACATTTTTTGCCTTCAACACAGTTAAACATATACATTTTAAAGCATTACACCAAATGTTTTAAGCTCTAGTCATTGAGAAGAAATTGGCAAAATTTGCATCGATTTTGGCTTAAGATTGCTTCCAACCTTTAGATTAAAAAGCCCATAAAACTGTGCACCAGTGTGATGAATTTTATAATCTAATAATAATTTTGCATGTACTGTGTAATGTGCATAGAGGCCGAATTTAAAGAATTTGAGCCGCGGCTCAAATATTGTTTGTTCCACTTAAAATTGTGTTCAATTGAAACCGGATTTAAAACGTGGCTCAAATTCAATAAACTCAGACTCAAACCTATTTATTTAAAAAAAAACTATAAAATGCACATAAAATTGCTGACACATCCTCTTCCCTTTTTCATAGTTTTTTTTGTGAGGTCTCACTGTGTTTTTAGAAAATATTTGCTGCCTTTGTGACCAAACAGACCGTTAAGTTCTCATGTTTAGCACTATCTAGGGATTTTTGTTGTTTTAACAGTAAACTAACAAAATTCATAATTACTAAATTTATCTAAAAAAAAATTTCTTTAACTGTCATATCATATTATGATTTCAATTAATAAAGTTATAAACGTTTTTCTATTAACACACTTTAACGTAATTTGTGGGTTTACATTGGGAGTAAATTAAACTTTAGTGATGAAAGTGTATAAGAGTCAGAGATCAAAACCCAGTATTCATATCTTTTTGAAATCGAGATAATACCAGTTATATCGCATAAATTTGACCTTTTTCTTCTGCATAAAGTTTATTTTGTGATTTGTGCCTACGGATGGGCAGTAGCTTGATTGTTTTACAGAAACTTTAAATGTTTTTAAACGGGTTTTACGACAATATGATATGAGAAGGTTCCAACATTTTAAACTTTTTTCTGTAGAAGTTTGCTTTTATCAAACATGCAAATTAGGAAAAAAATATAAGAAAAAAACGAAAATTTTAAAACGATAGCTTTGGGGTTTTAAAAACGATAGTTTTTGTTTCGTTTTTACACTTTATTTCACCTATAATAACAAATTTGCATGTTTAATTAAAGGAAACTTCTACAGAAACAATTTCAAAATGTTGGAACCTTCTCAGATTGTCGTAAAATATTTAAAAGTCTAAAAATATAAAAAATTTCTGCAAAATGAATAACTATTGCCCATCACTTTTTGTACCATTTTTAATTTCTATCAAGCGATCTAAAACTATTAAACTATTATGCAAAACTATTATGTAAAACTATTATTTTAAACTATTATGTAAAACTGTATAACTTTTATGTAAAACTATTATGTAAAACTATTATGTAAAACTATTATGTAAAACAGTTATGTAAAACTATTATGTAAAACTATTATGTAAAATTGTTATGTAAAACTATTATGTACAACTGTTTTGTAAAACTGTTATGTAAAACTATTATGTAAAACTGTTTTGTAAAACTGTTATGTAAAACTATTATGTAAAACTGTTTTGTAAAACTGTTATGTAAAACTATTATGTAAAAGGGGGAGGGGAATCACGCTTATTTTGTGACTTATGAACCTAAAATTGAATTACACTGAACACGTGTAGTGTGTATGTATACTACAGAGTACAGCGTGAGTTAGTAAAAAGAAAGAATCCTAGAAATTCCTAGTTATTATCAGGTATATCCAATAAATGTTATTTGTACGTATTAATAGAAAAATAATTACAATTCATGTTAGGTTTAGGAATTAACAAAAACAAGGCAATTTAATATCTACAGGACCGTTTTTTCTCGAACTTTTTGTTAATTCGTCGGTTTCAACGATGATAACAATAGAACTGTTCTGTGGTTAAGGATTATATCTTGTAAAAACCTTTCTTAAAGTCGTCGTTTTTAATGATAACACTGGAATTGTTGCGTCAATACCAAAAGTCCAGGTAAGTACAGATCGTTAACGCTCGTTAAAAACGAAGTCCTTTAGGTTTAACAACTTAGACTTTTACATAATTTTTAAAGTACTTCTATAATTTAAAAACTTTCAGACCAACAGTTAAAATTCAAACTTAAGTAGATTTTTTAATCCTTTTATTTTATTAAGGGACTGAACTTGTCTGGAATTCAAGTTTTTACACCAGCATGCACCAACAATCTCTGTATTTATCTATATATATATATAGATTGATTTGCATAATAGCAGATATAGAAGCCATACAACAGAAGTTTGAAAGGATTTTTCAAATATTAGAGAATAAGGGTTATACAACTTTCGGATTACTAGGAAAGAAAAAAACCCGATACGCAGATTTACATATAACAGATTTTACTACTTAAATAATAATAATAATTATCATATTCAGAATTTTGGTAAGTTTTGTCATTTTTCAACTTAAATTAAATTTAGACTTTAAAAAACTGAAATTCTAAAATAATCAAGATAACAAAACATTACGGATTCAAGACAGGAAGTGTATTGTTCACTAGAATATTTGATATCTCTGCAATGCGCAATTTCACCCTCTTCCCTTGATATAAATCTTTAGATTTAAACTACTAATTAAAAAAACATGGTTTTCTCATCCCTTGGCCCATGATATATATATATATCTTTATATCTGCATCATGTATAGAACCGGGTCATGCACATCTTTTAACCCTAAACATAGATAAAAGATATATATATATATATTTATATAAACATAAATTTGCAATACCTGACAATGTACATTGTACAATGTAAACAGATTATTTTTTACAAAATATTTCTTATCTTAATTCTCTTATCATCAGACAGGGATTTAAATACTTCTCAAAACCCTTCAAAGTTTACCTTACCATTAAAATTGAAGAAAGGGGGGAATCATTTATGTTATCCAAACATATTTTTGAGCAATGTTCAACCTTAATTTTTTCAAGAGTTTTGCTTAAAATCGAGTTAATTCTAAATTTTTGTACTTTTGCAATCGTTGCGTTCTACTCCTATTTTACACTTATTCATCGTATCATCGTATACCAGGCACAAATTAGTTTCATTAACAAATTTTTTACATTTTTTTCACAGAGGAAAAATTACTTCAACCCTGTATTGGATACAAAAATTTACTCTAAATCAGATAATTTGTAAGCAAAAAAGCACAAGAAGCAAATAAAAGTTAAAGCTAAAAAAAGAAATTGCTTTATTTATGCAATTTAAAAAAATCATCTTTTGTGCTGATAATGTAAAACACGACAAGATGTGTCAAAAATGTTCAGAATTGTCATTTTTCAGATCTTTAAAAATAAATTTAAATTTGCATGTCTCACAGTGATCCGATCTAATCCTATAGTGTCAAAACAATTATATTAGTTTCCAGTTGAAAACCCATAATCTACACATCACGCTAAATCTTACATAAAATAAGCACAGAGGGAGGGGTAAAATGACCCTCCTGAAAAGAATCATGTGAGTGCATTTTCAAGCGACCCTCTTTACAAAGATGGCAATACCCGATTTACAACGGTACCCTTAAAATCTTAATCTGATCAAAAACATGTGGAAGATACCGTTGTTTTTCTGAATCAAGAAGTGTTTCTTCTTGTAAGCAAGAAATGAGCAAATCACTTTTGCAGAACACCTAATAATAAAAATAAACAGTGGTACCGTTGTTAATTGGGCATTGCCATCTTTGCATGCTCACTTGAAGTTACACCAAAGCAAAAAACATTTTTTTTTCAAAAAAAATGAGTTTTAAAAGAATTTCTAATACAGTATCTTCGCTGATACGCAGAGATATACATTTAATTTTTAACTTAAAATTATGAATTATTCCTATTTTTAAACTATAAAGATATAAATGTTATTAATGTCTAAAAAACATTGATGTAGACGTTTCTTGGTATACATACTCTTAGATTTTCCTTCTTCTAAAAAATGTTTACTATTTCCAACAGTTTTGTATTTATACCATATATATTTGTGCCAGCTTGGGAACCCAGCTTTGCCTGAAAACCAAATGCTCTCTTATAAGTCAACTCACGTACTATAGAATTTTAAATAAAAATTAAAACATTCCCGTGGGTTTACAGAATTACCCAATCAAAATTTTAGGCAAGTTGATCAACAGGTTTACAAGTTATGATCGGACAAACAAGAAAACAGAGATTACTAAATAATTGTCGTAAAACATTTTTTAAAAAGTGAATATTTGCAAATTATCTTTTTTCTATCTCATGATCCATTTGACAGTCCATTTTTTTGTTAATCTTTTTTTTCTTGTGGTTTTAAACAATTCTTTTTCGATTTTGATGGTTATTATATCGTTAAAACTGACGAGGGTCAACCCAGACCGAAATATATTTTCAATAAATGTGGAACTAACATCTATTTTTTTACTCTACAGAGGTTTAGTTCATCACCATCACCGAATTTTAGAAATTACTACTTCATATTTTTAGATATCTTTAGATAACTATGCTTGTTAACCCACCTTTGCCTTGAAAACAAATTTCGCTATAAAATTTTATTAAATCAAATGTAAATGTTTAAACCAAGCTAGAGGAATAATCCTGTGATTCTACCAAAATATTGTTTACGAGTTATGTAAAGATCTGGGTTAATCTAATTCAATTCCATGCAAGATTAAAATCCTTCCTGTTTCACTCATAGCTCCTCTTATTGAATTGAGAGATATTAACCCTATTCCAGCTGGGGGGGGGGGGGCCCCTAGGGTGCCTCTGAAAAAAACCCCAGGTGTGCGACACATTTTTAGTAAGCATTGGGGTAAACGAGCTCAAATACGAAATTTTAGCATTTAATAATGTTTTTTTAGATATTAATTTTTAGGAGTTATAATTTGTATACTGTGAAAAAATGCAATAATTTCTTTTCTTTTCAGAATGGTTTTTTGGCTGAAATTTATTTTCTTTACTTTTTTATCATCAGGTAACCCCTTTTCAATATAATAAAGCTTTATTCTAATATACATATATTTGTATGTATATCAGGCTGAACCGAATTGGCAGAAACCTTTGAGGGAATAAAATCGTGCACTTCAGCTAGTTATTCATAAAAGAAGAAGACAGACTATAGTACAGGGTGACCTAATAAACATGTGAATTAAGTGAAGATTCCTTTATCGTCTTTTTTTCACGCGGCATTGTTTTGTCAACAAGATTAACACTCTGGTCTCAACTTTTTATGCACCTGAAAAATTGATAGAGATGTTGAGAAATTTGTCCAAATTCCATATTTAAAAAACATGTTCAATATAGTTGATATTAAAACCATCAATTGTAAAGTTAATAAGATGGAATACTACTTTTTTGAAATCTCATAAGACGTACACTTCTTTTTTACTTATAGTACAGTCAAATTTTGAAACACTATGTCAATTGTCAATTATCAAAAATTTAAGACGAATTTCGAGTGGCCTATTAATGCTCGTGTTTTTTGGGACACCCGTCACCAGCAGGGAAAATGTGCCAATTCCCTTTAAATACGTCTGTGCAAAAATTGTGCTAACTGATTGCTTTTGTTATCGGCTTTCTAAAGAGCTGTAAAATGTTAAAATTCAATGACTGAAAGTAGGTCTAAATATACAGATATAGTCTGGTATAGTTAAAATAAGGCATTTAGGCAGCATGCTTGGGCAGTAGGTATAAAAGCCCAGTAGGTATAAAGGCTGGGGGGTCTGAATCTATGCTTAGCCTGGGGGGGGCGTTTGGCGCCACCCCCTCCCTAGAAAAAGGCCTTCGAGAATAGGTATTGAATAGGTATTGGATTGAACGGAATGTTCATAGCCCCATTTTTCATCGCCAGCTCAAAGAAAAAAAAAATAGACCGATAACTTTAATAGTTTGGAGGGTGGAAATAGGGGAGGGTGTAAAAATATGCCAAAAAAGAGTTTTAAAAATTAAAAAATACTTTTTTTGTTTTAAGTAAATATCAAAGTGTGACACATGTTTCTTCATGCATTTTTCACGAACTTTTTAGAATATAGTGTTTAGATCTGTAGCTTCAGTCATTAAAATTCACAAAATTTCACGATGAAAGTGTCAAAAATGAGAGTGCGAACACAAAAAACTACAGGGGGGGTGGCGTCAAACGCCCCCCCCCAGCTTGTTTAGGGTTAAGTAAGGTGCATGGGTTAGTTGGAAAAGCCAGAAAATTTGAGCTTCCTAGCTAAAATACTTTTTAAGTTATCGCAAAAAAATTAGGAGTGGGGTCAAATTGACCCCCCCCCCTCAGGCCAAATAGAGTTAAAAAAGTTTACAAAAATTCCTTCAACCGTAAAGTCAGGTTTAAGGAATTACGGCTCAAGCCCCAGTTTTAAATCGTGGGCTCTGATTTCTGATTTTTATTTGCCAGACACGGACGATTTGTTTGCAGAACACAAACAGAAAAATAAAATACTGATCGGTTGCTACACATTTAAAGTTAATTCTTAAACAATCTTTTTATGCAAAGAAGAATTTTACAAGATTAAATATTTGTTTGATTAAGCAGGCCTGGGATTACAAGCTCCTGGAGATGATCCTAATCCCGGATGTTTGCCTGATGATAATGCTGAACCTCCGGCTTGTGATGATTACACAGAGCAAACATTCATCCCTCATCCATACAGTAAGCTCACAAATATGTTAAAATAATTACTAAATAACTTGTTCTTACGTTTGCTTATAGATATTGCACTGATTATAAAACTAATTTTAAGCAGAATGCTCCCTTTAAAGGAATTGATGATTTGCCACAAACTCTGATTTCTAATCCATATAACTTAGCAACCCAATGTCGTAGACCTGAGATATTTCAAACTATGAATTTTGTTAGATCAAATAATCTATGTTTGAATTATCAAAGGGTGACGCCATTAGGTTGCAAATATACAGGGTTTCTTTGATTCGAGTTTGTGGGAAAGACTCCGATTCTTTAGACTATCAGACTATAGTGACTTAAGTCAATGCTGGACTGGAATCATCCCATTGAGCACTTCATTAAGATACAATAGTTTCTAAAAGTGAATAGTTAACAATTAGATAAATTGAACGTAAAGAAGAACAAAAATAAACAATTGAATATTGAATGGCTTAATGGTAACATTTTGTGACACTGTTAATTTTATTTTGGCCATACTAATGATTAAAAATCGGTCAACTTGTTGACAGCGCTGCTGACAGAGCCTGTCCACTACGTTAATTCAGCCAACGTTCTTAATCGTTTATCCAGTCCCTAACTGAAAAAATATTTTCAAATCTGTAACTAAAAACGTATCTTTTTAATTGAATAAAACTTAAAACTTAGTTTAAAATAACAATATACTACAGTGAAACCCTTAATAACGAATACATCGAAAGAATTCATCAAATGTCATATTCTTAACTTTCCGATAATGGAATGTTGCAGATATTTAGTTTTTTAATTAAATGAGTATATGGAAATCTTTAAAACTGTTTCCACATATTCATGGCTATTTATTTATGTTCTCAAATACTGAAATTTATGTAATGTAGTATAAAACTCATTGAAAAATTGTCAAGACGACATTTGATAAATTCTTCCGATGTATTCCGTTGTATATAGAATGTTAGGCTTCTTAAATCCTCCATTTTATATCTTCCAATTTGGCTTGCGAAGTGGAATACTAACTGTATATTTTGTTTTAGACTGTAGTCGTTTTTGGGAATGTGAACCCCAAAGGGGGCATTGCCTGCTGGACTGTCCTCCTATTAACCCCTCTGAAAATCTTTATTTCAACCCAACAATTAACATTTGTGACTGGCCTGAGAATGTTGACTGTGAAATGTCCGTGGATTGTGATTGTGAGGCATGGCAAGCATGTGTATTAGGTAAACAAACACACTCCTCTTCTTCCATCAATTATTAAGAACTGTCTAGGGAGTAGAGATGTCAACGATAGTGTAACGTAACGTAAAATGTACGTTTTTGTACGTTACGTTACAATAATGTGTAACGTTTAGATATATTCTATATAACGTGAACGTTAAACGTTAACGTTATAGGACCTCATACCTAACGTTAACGTTAGAGGAATATACCCCCAACGTTATCGTTTTGTGGAAATGTAACGTTATTTTTCTAATATCTACAACTTTTTTGATCATAACGTAAAGTAATGTTTTGTTTCCAAAGGGAGCTTGAAAGTCTAAAGTTTGAAAAATGAATTGTGATTTGATTGAATATCGTAACGAAAGGATTTCTATTTCAAAGTTCAACTTATAAAAAGTGTAACGTTGTATAACTGAAAAATTTTTTTCAATAACATTTACTAAAGCTTAACGTTGTATAAGGTATTCAAGTGCAGAAAATTCGTTACGTAACGTTACTCTATACCATAAAATTTTAAAATGTGCAACATAACGTTTCAAACGTTAATACTTTTGATGAACACGATCGTAACGAAAGCTAAAATCTAGAAAAATCAAAACGTTGACATCTCTACTAGGGAGATGGATGGACAGTATTAATTCAACTTTGCTTGCCCAGAATAAAGGAATTGTTTTTTGTATAAAAACAATTTTTTTAGTGTATTCAAGCCAAACCAGCTTAAATGATCTGTTTGAAAAGTTGGGCTGAAAAAAATGCCAAGAAGCAATTAACGCACACATTTAAATCATTGACCTTTTTTCATCATACTTTAAAATGAACAAGCTAATTTTTACTCTGGAAGTTTCATAAATAATAGTATTTTTGATCATTTTATCATTTATAAACGATGGAAATAAGTGATCTTTAATTTTTATAAAAATAAAAGAGGATTATTTAAAGGTAAATGTACACCTGAATGTAAACAAGACTCCCACTGTACTGCTGAGGAGTACTGTAATGAAGGGGGAAACTGTGTTAAAGGATGCAGAGAATCAGATGTTTGTGGATCATGTGGTCAATGTGTTGATCATGTTTGCCAAGAGCCAGAGTGTTGTCTAGATTCAGATTGTCAGGTACATTACAACATTCTTTATACTAAGAACAATAATTTGATTGACCATTAAACACATTTTTTATTTGAGAAGAAACCTGGCGGCTACAAGAGCCATTATGCTATCAACCTTAAAAGTTTCTTCACAGATGGAAAATGTGTTGGCAAGATTTAGATTTTTTATAAAATATAGATTTTTATAGAAAAATGATGGCTCCGTACAGGCAATTTTTTTTAATCTTTGCTTAAACATCAAAATTTATGGGCTATAATTTGCCAGCTCTCTCTTCTTGTGCTCCTTATTTTTCATGGGGGGGGGGGGACATCCCCAAATTTTCCAAGGAAGGAGGCTTCCCTCCAATTTTCCAGGGTGGGAGACGTCCCCCCATTTTTCAAGAGAGGAAGACTTTCCCCTTCCCCCCCATAAGCCCCTTCTGCTTATTCGTATTGGCTTGAGTTAAAAACTAACCAACAGCAGACCAACAGGGCAAACAGAGAGACATTATGAAGAGTAGGCACATGAATTATCTTTATTTGCAAATATTAGTACTCTGGTTTTAATTTGAAAGAAATCTAAATACTTATATCTATGTTAATAGTTTAAACACAATAAAAGGATTTCTTCAAACAGTGAATGTAATAAAATGTGTCTCTTAAACTCTTTGTAAATAATTGTTTATATCTGTAGGATGCATCCACTTGTGTGGGAGGGATCTGCACTGAACCTCTGTGTAGTGTAGATGCAGACTGTAATGAAGGAGAATACTGTAGTACTGAAGGTTGTATTCCTGGGTGTACTAGTGATACTAGTTGTCCAACAGATGAGTACTGTGATACTTCTGAACACCAATGTAAGGAAGGATGCAGGGGAGGAAATAACTGTGGAACATGTGGAGAATGTGTCAACCATATTTGCCAGGAGCCAGAATGCTGTCAGGATTCAGATTGCAAGGTAAATTAAGCCGCACTGTGAGTCAAGGGTTTCACAAGTTTTCAAAGCCTTCTAGGAAAAAATGAAGAATTGAACAGCAAAAGGCAAGTTGTTTTCTCCATTTTTTGATACTTTGACCCAAATTTTATTTATATATACCCCTTAAAATCATCTTATTTACCCCAAAATCTGCAAATTTACCCCAAAATCTGTAAGTTTACCCCTAATATCTGTAAGGAATCAAGAAAATATATACCGAGCTGTGTGTATTCTTTGAAATTAGTAATTTAAGCGTCTTGGTCTTTTAAATGGATGTGTAAAAATATTTCAGGAATCAACAAGAAATAAGTGGCAAACCCTTTTTTGTATTTTCATCACAGTGGATAAATGTATTCTGTTTTAAACATACCTGCTCAATGTAGTAAGTTAAGAGCTTGCACAGTTTCACCAAATGCAGAAATCTTAATATTTTTAATTTCGAGATAAGCGTTATGCAACCAATTCAGGTAAAGGGAGGCAAATCAAATTTTTGCTTCTCTGTATCCATTGCAATTATGCTGCATTAATATTTATAAAAACAAAAACTTTTACATAGAATGAATTCACCTGTGTGGAAGGGGTCTGCACTGAACCTCTGTGTAGTGTGGATGCAGACTGTGATGAAGGAGAATACTGTAGTACTGAAGGTTGTATTCCTGGGTGTACTAGTGATACTGGTTGTCCAGCAGATGAGTACTGTGATACTTCTGAACACCAATGTAAGGAAGGATGCAGGGGAGGAAATAACTGTGGAACATGTGGAGAATGTTTCAACCATATTTGCCAAGAGCCAGAATGCTGTCAGGATTCAGATTGCAAGGTAAATTTAGCTGAGTCAAGGTTTTACATTTTCACAAGTTTTTGAAGCGTTCTGGTGAAAAATGAAAAATTGAACAGTAAAAGGCAAGTTGTTTTCTTCCATTTTTAATACTTTGACCCAAAATTTCATTTTTTTACCCCTTAAAATCATCTTATTTACCCCAAAATCTGTAAATTTACCCCGAAATCCGTAAGTTTACCCCTAATATCTGTAAGGAATCAAGAAAATATATATCAAGCTGTGTGTAATTAAAAATTAGTAATTTAAGCGTCTTGGTTTTTAAATGGATGTGTAAAAATATTTCAGGGAGCAACAAGAAAAAAGTGGCAAACCCTTTTTGTATTTTCATCACAGTAGATAAATGTATTCTGTTTTAAACATATCTGCTCAATGTAGTAAGTTAAGAGCTTCCACAGTCTCACCAAATGCAGAAATCTTAATATTTTTAATTTCGAGATAAGCGTTATGCAACAAATTCAGGTAAAGGGAGGCAAATCAAATTTTTGCTTCTCGATATGCATTGCAATTATGCTGCATTAATATTTATAAAAACAACAACTTTTACATAGAATGAATTCACCTGTGTGGAAGGGGTCTGCACTGAACCTCTGTGTAGTGTGGATGCAGACTGTAATGAAGGAGAATACTGTAGTACTGAAGGTTGTATTCCTGGGTGTACTAGTGATACTAGTTGTCCAACAGATGAGTACTGTAATGTCTCTGAACACCAATGTAAGGAAGGATGCAGGGGAGGAAATAACTGTGGAACATGTGGAGAATGTGTCAACCATATTTGCCAGGAGCCAGAATGCTGTCAGGATTCAGATTGTGAAGTAAGTTATATAAACTATTAAAGTTCTGGTCATTTAATGAATTACCTGTAAACAAACATAACATAAATATAGTAGCTTGAGAACACAACATTGCCCAGGGTACTCATAGTTACTCTTGCCGTTTCCCCAGACTTGGTTGTTAATTACTATTTTAGCTATATTTCCCTGCAAAAGTTTACCTACTCAACTTAGAATCTCGAAACCAAAGTAAGAACATTTCCATGATTCTCCTGAGTTCCCAATTTTGAGGTTAATTGGTCTAGGGGTCCTGGAGTTATTATTGGACATCAAAACAAACAGAGATTACTACTTTTTATTAAAGAATGATTGTTATTTATTATGAAAATATATATTTTTATGCTAGGATGGAACTGTTTGTTCAACTGCTAATGTGTGCATACCTGGATGCCGATCTAGTGAAGATTGTCCTGGTTGGGATCAAATCTGTAATAGTTCCCTCAGCAATTGCTTCTACTGCAACCAGATTACTCACCAGTGTACTCAAGGCAGGACCAATATAATTTCACAACTAATTCTCATTTTCTGGGAAATAGATTTTGGAATTATCAGAGTTATTGTTATTGTTATTCTGTTCATCATAAACTAAACTGTTTCATTTGGGGTGCAAAATGATGCAATTTTTTTAACATTTTGTATAAACTTTATAAAAATATAATGTTTAACAGTTTAACTGTGCCAATATGAGGGATAGAGGCTGAAACTTCCACGCACCTCGGACCCTTCAGTAAAAGTAAATTAAAACTAAAGTCTGACGGCGTCAATATTTGTTGCTCTAGCTAGTCCTATTGAGTGTCTCCTTCATTTACCCACTGACCGGTTGATACAGTAAAATCTGGAAAAGTTGACTGGGCTCGGAAATTCAAATGTACTAAAGCTGCCCATTCTTCAGGAGTAATAGGGATGTTCTGTCAAAAAAAGCTTGCTTTTCATTATTTTATCGGAATGGAATTTTAGAGATGGCATTTTATTGACTCTTGATTGGAGGTTGTGATGCAAGCCCTAACTGTGGAGGATATGCTTGTAACAATGATCATGAATGTCTTGTTGGACTCCAGAGTATAACATTAAAGACTCAATCCTGTACTGGATGCCAGGGGGCCCAGGTAATAACAACTTGAAATTCACCATCATTTAACTGAACATATTATGCCAACTAAATAACAAAATTGCTTTATTAAATAAATAATGAGAAGTAGAAATAAGAAATTTAGTTAGTAGAGTTCTGCACTACAAATAATAGAAAATAGATTGAGAATTGAAATATTGCATTAAACAATTCTATTAATGTGGTAGTTTCCATTTCTTACAGAAGTTTTTTCAAATATTTAGAAAAGTTTTAGAAATTAAAGTGACAGTTGAAAACTCATCTATTCTCAATATGCTTGGAAGTCGAAAAAACAAATATACTTAGGATCTTTCGTTGTAATTTCAAATGACATCCATTGTTTCTGAAGGAGACATCTGTATGAGAAATCATAATTGAAAACAATCCATTTTTAAAGAGGACTGATTTTTATATGTAATGAATTCTTGACCAGAAATAGCTGTGAAGGGTACTGTTATGAATTGAACCAGCAACTCTAAAAATGCAGAGTTACTTCAAATCAAATCTGTGATAGTTCCCTCAGCAATTGCTTCTACTGCAACCAGATCACTCACCAGTGTACTCAAGGCAGGGAGCAATATAATTTCACATCTAATCCTCCTTTTCTGGGAAATAGATTTTAGAATTATCAGAGTTATTGTGAAATTTATTCTGTCCATCATGAATTAAATGTTAGAAATGTTTATTAAATTTGGGGTGCAAAATGCTGCAAATTTTTTAAACATTTATTATTATATAAAAATTTTAAAGTTTGACTGTGCCAATATGAGGGATAGAGATTGAAACTTTTGTGTCCGAATTTAATAAATAAATTAAGGCCGCATCTCAAATCCCCAAAGGCCGGGTTGAAATAAGGGCGGGCCAGCTTGAATCTTGAAAAATTTAATACAATTTTATGTGGAACCAATCATATTTGAGCCGCGGCTTGAATTTAAGCCACGGCTAACATTCTTTAAATTCGGCCTCAGGAGTAATAAGGATTCTCTGTCAAAAATAGCTTGCTTTTCATTATTTGTATGTGCTTACCACAATCTGAATGGAATTTTAGAGATGGCATTTTATTGACTCTTGATTGGAGGTTGTGATGCAAGCACTAACTGTGAAGGATATGCTTGTAACAATGATCATGAATGTCTTGTTGGACTCCAGAGTGTAACATTAAAGACTCAATCCTGTACTGGATGCCTGGGGGCCCAGGTAATAAAAACTTGAAATTCACCATCATTTATATGTTTCTTAACTAAACATGTTACGCCAACTTGTTCAACTTCAACAAATTTTTAGTTAATGATATGCTAAAATAGCAAAACTCTTTCCTTGCAATAGATTTAGATCTTTAATGTTTCTTGTCTTGTATATATATATGTACATGAAATATATATGCTGCTGAAGAATGTCCAATATGAAACACAGTGTCCAGCAATAATCAATCTTAATAAACAATAAAACATGCTTTAGACTTATTTTATATATATTGCAGTTGCCCAAGAAGTTACATGCACTTGCCGGGTTAAATTACAAGAAAGAGAGAGATAAGTATACCTTTCTGAGTCGAGCGCTAGGCTAGAACAGGCTAGGGGGCTGAACACCATCGCTAGAACAGGCTCTTGCTCTGTCTTGTAAATCAATGCAGCATGTGCATGAACTTCCTTTAGCTTTTGCCTATATATTATACATCATATTTTATGAAGAAAATTTCCCTGATTTTTGGTCGACTTTTAAAATTGTTGACAAATAAAAAAATGAATGAGGGAAACATTTAAAATTTGACCGGCTATAAACCTGGAGAGTTTCTGAATAATTTTAGTTTTTTTGACGTTCCAAGAGGTTTAAAAAAAATTAAAATTTTCGTTTCTGTTTTAAAAATGTTGTAGCTCAGATAGCAACAAGACCATAGGCTCTACCTAGATTTGATTCATACATCTACCACCTAATACTCCTTTAAAAGAGTGTTTAAAACTGTGTTCCTAATTCCTCAAATTGAATGTTTGTGTTCAAATAAATAAGTAATCTTTTTGTAATAATTTTCATTTTTATATATTTAGGGATCAGCAAAAGAAGATGGACCATTTATTATTCTTCTGGGAGGTGGAGGGCAGACCTGTAATACAAAGCAACTAGATAATCCAGACAAAATAGATTTTGACAACGGCAAAGTTGCATTGTTTTCTGATTCAGACCTCCTCCAGTCATGTGATAAAGCTGATCTAGGAGATCATATTATTGGTGGATCTGTACACTGGACTGCTAATCAAGGGCTTTGGCAGCCGGCTAAAAATCAGGTAATACTTTTATTCAGTCGATCATTGTTTAGTGACAGGGGGTGAAAGGGGTGAGAAAAGTGAAAGGAGTGAAAAGGACTAAATAGTGGGGTAAAGACTGGAAGACTTGAGGGGTGATGAAGGTGAAGAACTGAGGGTCGGGTGAAGGGGGTATCAGGAAGAACTGAGGGTGGAGTGAAGGGGGTGTCAAGAAGAATTAAGTTGGATGAAGGTGACATTTGGAGGGCTGAGTATGACTTTACTTTTCTTGATAAATTTTCATATTCTCACAAAAATGTGAATTCAAAAACTATAATTAAGAATAAATATTTAGATCCAGATAAACTGGAGCGATAGTTCTGTAGGAGGTGAATGTTGTTGTATGAAAGGACCCTCCTTGAGTTCTCAGAACAGGATTGGAAGCCTGTATACCTGTACAAAATGTTCTTCACATCCTGGATGTTAGATACGTTCTAGACAGAAATATTATTTTTCTGCAACGCTAATCCAAAAAGCCGGACATTTTCCCTTTCATGCTTTTTTTGTCTTCCGCAGCCATAAGCCACGACCGTTGAGTCTTCCATGCCACAACATTTGAGTCATCTGGTAGTTTTTACATGTTCAAATGGTAAATTTAGTGTCTTGAAATAGTATTTTTTTAATTCAGCCGTGTCATTCAAAAGATATAAATATAAAAAACGTTATATTTAAGTTGTAACTGGAAACACAATTAGATTCCTTTTGATGTATAAACTGCCAAAGGTATTTTCCTCTTAAACTAAATTCAAACTTCCCTCTAAAATGGCTTATTTTTGAAAACATTATAAACAATAAAATGATGCATCATATTATACTCTTTAAGTTCAAAGGGCGCCCATAACCGAAAAAGTGCACTATTTAACGAGGAAATTGCAAAAATAGATTTTTTTTGTGGAAATCTGTAACACTTAGTTGTAATTGTAATATTTCTCATCTTTTCTTTTTCTATAGACTCCCACAAACAATTTGTTTTGGTGCACACAATTGGCACACTATGATATAACATCTTCTTTGTATAATGAAAAGCAGTTCATTGATCTTTAAATTTATCATTTAAAAACGCAAATACTGCCAAAAGAATCAAATGTTGTGGCATTGAAGAACGAACGGTTGTGGCTTAGGCAGAAGGTTAGGGAAGTTACGTGCGAATGCCAAGTTGAATTACAAGACAGAGAGAGAATCTGTTCTAGCCGGGCGCTTGGCCCCCCAGCCTGTCTTAGCTGTGGCGCTTGGCCCCCCAGCCTGTCTTAGCTGGGGTGCTCGGCAAGTGCATGTATCTTCCTTGGGCAACTGCCTTTGGCTTATGGCTGCCAGAAGACAAAAAAAGCTAATATGTGACAAGGAAGGGTAAAATTTTGTGGCTTATGGCCGCTTGCCTTCCCCCACTCATCCAAACAAAAGATTTAAATGCGTAAAAGATTCTTTGCCAAGAATTCTAAAAATCAAATTACAGAAAAGTTTTTAAACAAATTAACAGTTCAGGCGAAAATATATTTGATATAAATTCTTTTTATCGTGATTCAAAATATACATAATATACACTATTGCTCAATTATTTATGCATAAGTATGAGAAAGTTCTCATGAAATAACAAAATTGCTTTATTAAATAAATAATGAGAAGTAGAAATAAGAAATTTAGTTAGTAGAGTTCTGCACTACAAATAATAGAAAATAGATTAAGAATTGAAATATTGCATTAAACAATTCTATAGAGGTAGTAGTTTCCATTTCTTACAGAAGTTTTTTCAAATATTTAGAAAAGTTTTAAAAATTGAAATGACAGTTGAAAACTCATCTATTCTCATCTATGCTAGGAAGTCTAGAAATCTATAAAAAATAATTAAACCTAACGTCAACTGTTTTCAGTTTATTTACACGAAAACAAATAAACTTAGGATCTTTTGTTGTAATTTCAAACGACATCCATTCTTTCTGAAGGAGACATCTGTATGAGAAATCATAATTGAAAACAATCCATTCTTAAAGAGGACTGATTTCTATATGTAATGAATTCTTGACCAGAAATAGCTGTGAAGGGTACTGTTGTGAATTGAACCAGCAACTCTAAAAATGCAGAGTTACTTAAAAAAAGTCTAATTCTTTTTAAAGTTAGTAAATAAATGTACTTTTTGTAATTAGAGACTTGCGCATTATGACTTGTTCAGTTACTTGATACTAAAATTTTCTTTTTGATATCTAAACTTTATTGTTCAGTTTACCATTTTTCAAAAGTTTAAATACTTGTAAAATTCTACAACAAAGGAATTCAGTTTCTGCCACAAAGTCGAATTTTGTTTTCCCTAAATCTGTACAGCCCATTGTCGTAGACCTTTGATATTTCAAACTTTGATATCTGTTAAATAAAAAAATCTGCGTTTGAAATATCAAAGTTTATTAAACCCAGTTGCAGAGATATAGCTGGGTTTGAAAAATAGAGTTAGTGGCAAAAACTCAGTTCCTTTGTATAGGTTTATTTTAAAACTATTTATATATTTCATACATTTTGCAGAGAGGATGTTCTTTACCCAAGCATTCTGGTCCTTTCTTCTAGCATATTTTGTTGTACATGTATTAGTGTTCATTTTAATAAAAGTACATTCTTAATATCAATCAAACATGACTTAATTGGAGAAAATGTCAGTGTTGTTATAAAAAAAAATCTTTAAAACTAGAAGTTTTGAATAAATTAAATAGTAAATTACAATTTCCATATCAATGTAAAACATTCATGAATAACCGGTGTCCAAATTTAATGAATTTAAGCCGGATCTCAAATCCCCCAAAAACCGGTTTCAATTGAGTGCCGGCTTAAATCTTGAAAAATTGAATACAATTTTAAGTGGAACCAATTATATTTGAGCCGCGGCTTAAATTTAAACAACAGCTCAAATTCTTTAAATTCGGCCTTGGGTTAACATAATTAGTTTTCTTGCAAATTAAGCCGAAGTCATACTTTTAAGACCAAATTATGTCTGAGAAGCTTTCTAAGTCACAACTTTTTCTAAGACTTATTCCAATGCACAACTAAGACTCATTTTAAGGCACCATTTAAAGACAAACTCATTAGACCTAATTATCTCTAAGACACTTTTCTTAGTCACAGCTTTAAGACACATTCTTAGTCACAATTCTAACTCAAACCCATGTGTCTATAAGTCATGGTAAGATATACATGGTAAGTTAAAAACACAGTTACATCTAAGATTGTACGCTCGGTTCGAGGACTATTATAATTTTTCCACATTTTTGCGGACAGTCTGATAAAACTAAATTCCCTTCAAGTATCTCAGGTCGATGATAAACCAGAAAATACAAGTAAGGTGTTTTTCCCTAGCACTCTCATATTTGATAGTATCATCGTGAACTTGTAAATGGTGGATATCGGTATTAATGCAAGATCCAGTGTCTTTCGTAATCTCGAGATTAAATACTGATTGTTCTCTTGCTGTTTATCTCTGCAGATTAGTTAACCGATCTGGATTCAGGATATCGCATTCTAAAGTTTTTAGTTCAGCACATTTTTCCATTTGAATCTTCTCATTTTTTCACTCTCAACTTCAAGAGTGATTCAGGTCATTCTTTCATTTGCACTTTTCATTGAGAAACAGGGTTCCCCACAGAGAATGAGACTTCAGAAACAACTAAACAGAATCATAATAGATTGTTTCTGTATATTAATAATTCTCTTCATCTGTACTTGGTAATTTCTTTGCTAAATCATATTATAAGCTATTTCATTACTTAATAGAATAGAAGACTAAATTTAAGTTTGTGATCATAATATTTAAGAGTGTCAGGTCCTCTTTGTAGTATCATCCTTTGTGGGTAACCCTGTACATAGGTAGAAACCTTTGCGTTAAAATTTTTATTCACAGCGTCAAAAGTCTCATTTTATGTGGATAAATCTTTTATAGACTAATCTAAAGTCTAATGTTGGAATTCTGGTCTTTATAAAATAGTTGATTACTGTAGAAGAACAGGAAATAATCTTATTATCTCATTATATTCTTCAGTCAAGATCAAACTTTCCACTGAAAACTTGTAATTCTGGTTTTCATGAAGAATAATTCTTCTCTAACTGAGGTATGTAATTCCTTCTTAAGCTGAGCTTATTTAAGAATTAAATATATAAATATCCAATAAGATCCTTGGAAACCTGATGTTGAATAATAACATTAACAATACCTTCAGCCTGATAAACTGGGTTCTAGAAGTCCCTGGGATGTGTCTCTGATTTTTACACCTGAAATGAAGGTAAAAAAAAGTCTCTTTTTGAATTTGAATATTATCCCTTTTTAATGGATTCTCAGAATAAAAACTTTTCTTACACATTTAGTATTGATGTCTATTGAGGTTGGTTTGAAACAAATCCCCTTCTCAGAAACATTAAATAGAAATGAAAGTTTTACCTCAAATAATTTAAGTCTTTGTCGCAAAATCCTTTGATTCTAATCCTTTTTCTTTGCAACCCAATGCTGTAAACCTTAGATAAAGGAACTGAGTCTTTGCCACAAACTCAGATTTTCTAACCCCGGATTTTTTTACCCCGATGTCGTAGACTTTTGATATTTCAGACTATGAAAATATCAAAATCAAATCCTTATAAACTATAAATTCCTTTATGATCGAATTATCTAAGTTAACCCTGTTCCTGCTAGCACACTGCCTGAATGACTGCTTTTGCCTGTAACAAACTAAATCTTTGTTTTGACCCACTTTCACTTGTCAGATTTGATAAAATTTAGCTTTTTGGAAAGACTATGACATAAGGAAACGGATTGCACAAGTTTTGCGAAAAAAATTGCAAATTTTTTGCAAACAACTTGTCAAAGGAAATTTGCACATTTTTAGTTTTCTTGATTAAAAATCAGGATATTTAAAATTTTGAAAATTTTTTATGCATATTTGAAATGGCATGGTGAAGGGCCTTTTAAAAATGTATAATTTTTCATTTTTTGGACAAATTTTTTTTTGCAAACATTTTTACTATATAACTGGATTTTGCGTTAAAAAATTCTATTTTTGCAAATTTGCAAATTTTTTTGCAGATTCTAAAAGTAAAGCACAAGAGCTTTCTAATGATGTATCATTTGTCATATTTGGACATAAAACATGGGATTTAGAGGGGGGGGTCAAATTGACCCCCCAAGCATATCCTGGTTTTCAAGTACCCCAGCAGGGATAGGGTTAAAAATATCAAAGGTTTGCACACCTTTCATTTTCACTTAAATAGTCATGTTAATTACAGTTTAACTAGTTAATCAATTGTAGAATGATTAAGGTTCATATTATTCTATATAAAATATATCAAAATTGTTCGTATTCTGTTATATGTTTTTTTTATTTCTTTTTCTGCAGATCTACAGAAAAACATTACTAAAATTTTTGCTATCTTAGGTTTACTGTGCAGTTCTCTTCATTCTATTCCTCGTCACTTTCCTGTTGGTCGTAGCAGTGGTTCTTTGTGTCAAGTCCTGTTTAGCTCAGAGAGGATTTGGAGCTGAATGTTTTGGGATTGCAAAATATGATTTCACATGCCAACACATCTGCAGGTAGATTCTACCTCCAGTTGGGGATTCATATACAAAGTGTTTAATCACGATAGAAAATTTTTTTTTTCTGTGAATTAAAAATCCGTTAGCCAAAATTGAGAATAAAAAAAAACCTTGAATATCTTAATAATTTTTAATTTTACGAAGGGTAATATTGAAAATTGAACATGCCACTCACTTTGAGGTTACGTGTACAGTCCCTTTAATAAGTTTTTTTTTATAAATTTCATATCAATGATATGCTAAAAGGCCTTGGGAGGTGACAAAGGAAATGAGTTAGTGTGAAAAAACGAAATCTAGACTTCTATTTGACTAATTACTAATGTATGATTAAACGATTCTTTCCGCTCGGCAACAGCATTTACCGTTCTTTTTCAACCTTTTCTTATCAAATTCTTTTTCATGGCGGAACTTTTCTTTTCTACTTTTCTTATTCATAGAAAGTTGCATTAAGCTTGTCTATTCAGAAGGAAAACTAAAGGATCCTGAATATCAAACTATTTGTATTCTCTTTTTACAGAATTTCAATTACAAGTTATTCTGACAATCAAAAAGAATTTGAAAAATTCAAGAACTTTGATTTCATTTTTCTTTTTTTTATTTTTCAGCGAATTATCTTATTTCTCTGAAACACTAAAATCAGCCAACACACCCTGGTTTAGGTAAGAAATAAGCTTCTATAAAGAGAGTTTACTAGAATTTGACCAGAGGAAGGGACTAAACAAATGAATTTCTAATTGTTTAAACAGTAATCATAATTTTAGATGTATATTTTTCATGATAGAAACTATAGGAGGGGGGTAGGGGGATCTTTTTCAATTTGCTATGAGAGTGTTTGTTTAAGAAATTATATCTTTTAAAATCTTTTAAACTTCTTAACTATTAAATTCAATATGTTCATTGTTCACCTTAAAATTGAATATTCTGTTTTGTTAAAAAAGATTCAGCTATTCATATCTTTATATTTTAAAATTGAAATTCTTTAATTCAAGGACAAAAGACGGGTTGTGTGGAAAAGAATTCTGCCGGAGTTTAGATTGTAGTTGCTGGAATATTTCTTTCAAAAAGGTAACAACATTATTAAGTATTATACCAGATGATTTACAAATTATTGAAAGATGCTTAAAGCTAATATTTATAGCTGAAAAGGACTTCAAAGTTTAATTTTAAGTGACCTTCCATTTTAAAGGGACTTGCCTGATTCACAACGGTACCATTACAACCATTGACTGATAATCAAGTTTTTGGGTTTAAAATTAAAACTAATGAGGAGTAAAGAAGTCACAACAAATCAACTTATATTAAGGTTGTAGATTGTAATTGTGACTATGGGGACCCATATTGTGGAAACTGGAACTGCTTTTGTATTCAATTAAAAATCAGAAGGTAATAATTTTATAAGATAAAAATATATGTTGTGTCAATCATCTTTTTTTTTCTGAGCAAGCGATTTAAAAAATTCTGGAAAATACGGCTCGGGTCTAAGCTGTCGTTGGGCCTCATTCATGGCTTAAGCTTCCGGATTCAAGCTGCATCTTATTTTCCACAGAGTTCCCCATAGTCACAATTACAATCTACAACCTTATTATAAGTTGATTTGTTGTGACAGGCGGATTTTTACGATTGGAATTTGAAATTGACGCATTCCGGGTTTTGATGAGAACAAGACTTAACTTGAGCCTTATTCTACACTAAAACCAACCAAGGTTGGTTTTATTTTCATTGGGCCTAACTCCTAATTCGAGCCTAAGATCTTGCAGCTATCAATCACGTGACAAAAGATGTTGTTAGCGTTGGGTCGAAGATCGGGTCTCAAAGTCGGGTTTACGGAATTACGGCTCGAGTCGAAGTTTTTTAATCGCGGGCTCTGATATATTTCTTTGCCAGAAGATGTAAGGCTGTAAAACAGGGACCGAATTTAATGAATTTGAACTGTCTACCACAGGTTCAAATTTAAATCACCGCTTACTTCCTAAATCCTTAACTTTGTATCGGTGGGTTCAAATTTGAACCGGCAGTAGCTCAAAGTAATTAAATTGATTCGATTCCAGAACTACTACTAATTCTAATTAAAAACAAATAATATTAATTGAATCATTTTTTCTTTCAAACACGTTACAAAACAATCTATTTTAATTTAAAATTAGATTAATAAGAAATATTTAAATTAAGGTTTGGTTGTCAAACAAATGAAGTCGCGATTGCTTAGAAGAAAATTGTGAAGTTTGAATTCAAAGTTCTACATACCTTAATTTTCTAATCTCTGCGTCTTTTGAACCTGATTGTGTGAACCGTTGATATTTTAAACAATTAGATCTGAAACACCTTTAAAATATCAAAGCTTTACGAGTACTACGACATCGGGTTAACAGATACGAGGAATGCCCATTAAAGTTTACGAATTTTGTTTAAAAGTACTTTTAGACATCTCAGCCATCTATTTTTTTCTTAAAAGGCACACTTATATTTATACCGGTTTAATTTTCTGACCAGCTATTGTCAATCAGATAATTATGTTGGACGCAATTAGATTTCTCCTAAGAGACGTAAACGTTGCTTGCTTATAAAAGATTTTACCTATAAACTCCAACTTTACCCATTGATGCGTGTTCTAGAGGTTGGGTATATTTAAGATCAAAGCCTTTTTTGTAGAAAAGGTCCGTGAGGGCTTTTATAGTTGTAATATACGTTTCAACAAACTAATAGCTTTTCCCAACACCTCTTTGGAGCAAATGTTGTCCAAATCTTTGCCATTTTTCAAATCTTGCTTTACAACATTGTCTGCAGCAGCATTTCACTTGATAGACTTATTTAACTTTATCAACTAAGAATCATCGCGAATTTAGCCCGAGAAACTTTGAATTTTTCAACTGTTTGTGAGGTTGTTGTGAATTTTTCCTGCTCAGACATTTCCTCTTTCTGCCAACACTCTCCACTATACTTTTCCTCTTTTAGTCCGCACGTAGACTGTTGCCGTGTCCATATTAATTCCTCTAATGCATTGTCCTCTTTCCCATGTTGGTATCAAAAACGTTCCCGTACTGTGACAGCGGAGCTGAACAATCTCTGGGAAAATGCGAATTACATAGAAATAAAAGGTTTGACGAATAAAGTCCATTGTAGGAGACAAGCGTGTGATATGCTGAGACGACTAGAAGTACATTAAAAAATATTTTCGCAAAACTTTTTGGGTATTAGGGTAAGAAAAATAAGAATTTGAGCTAAAAGTGTGCTGTTCCTTTTGATCTCAATTTGATTTTGGATTCAATCTTAATAAATATAAATGTAAATATACATATATATATTATGTGTGCTGCAAATTGATATGTGTACATATGTAATGATGCCTTTTAGTATTTTTTATACAAAGGAACTGTAGACATAAATCTAAGCTATCCTACATTTTAAAGTAAGGGTAAATTTTAAAAATTTACTTGTATCAATAAAATAAAAAAGGTATTTTTGTATTAATTGTGGTATCTGTACAAAAGTAACAGCTGCGAAAAGGAAGACAATTGATATCCTTGAGTAAAGAGGCTAAAGGTTGCTCGCCACCATTATTAGTTATATCTATCTGATGTCCCTGTCTCGAGAATATCATATAAAACTGTGTTTAAGTTATACGCCAACTCATCTCTATGTGACATGGTATTGGAATCAAAGTAATTAAACAGATCATATTCAGAAAATACGGAACAAATCTAAACATTAATTATAACACACTCTCAGAGGTAACCAGAAATTTTAGGTAAATATAATACTTATATTCATTTTTAATAGATATAATTGGTTTTAAATTTATTTCGTCTGTATCAGGTTACCAGAATTTCCACCAATGTCAGTGCCATGCAGTATCTGTTCATGTGGCTCTGTCGACCATATAGCTCATATAAATGAGTTTTTTTTTCAGCCTATTCATTCTTTCATTTTACCCTAACAAGCCCTTGAACGATAGAAAGATTATACTGAACAATTAAAGATTAAGTTTTACCGATTTGATTTTAGCTTAGAACTCTTTCCATGGAGGGTCACTTCGATTTACAATTACAGTTTTCTTTTACATTAAAGAGAAAACTTTGATTTTAGATTTAAAATAAAAAGTTTTAATAAATTTCGTAGATAATATTTAGAGAAAGAAAAGGGGTGTAAGGAATATAAAAAGATAATTCATTTCCCTTGTTTTTAGATAAATAGAATATAGAATAATTTGTGAATTGGGCGGGTGAATGGTTCATATATTCTCATAGAAAATCTAATATAGGCTTTATGCCTCCCCCTGGATCCATATCTGAAGTTAGAGGAAACTTTCTCATACCAGCAAACATATATATATACAGAGTGTCTCAATAAAAGTTATCTTGTAGGAATTGAAAGTGGTTTTTCAAATTGGAATTCTTTCCAAAAAAGCAATTCTTTTAGGAATTATAACATTTTTTTTAAAAAATGTTATATATTTGCCCTTTTCATCTAAAATAAATAAGGTAGTCTAGCTGAAAACTTAAGGATTGGATACTTTTAATCCCGATCTCTTAATCTGGATATCCAATGAGGACACTTTTAATTGCCTTCATTCTTTTTCTCGCCCTGCTTGTTTCCGACCAATGAGAGTTCACTATTAAGTGACACACACAATTTCAAATTTAACAGCTTCTCTGATTTGCTGTTCTGGTTTCTCCATCCCCACTTGATATCCATAATTCTAAAGCTTTCAGCTCTTTTCTGTGATAGGTCTGATAGGTTATAGGTCTATTGATTTCAAATACACCCTGAATATATTGTATTCTTTTCATTTTTAAATAAAAGAGTAGATTTATATAGGCTTTAATTTACAAAAAAGCAAATACAAAATCTTCATCTGGAAAAGTTACCTCCAACCTTTTTAAGAGCCTAGCTTGGGTGCCTTAACGGTGGGTCATCAAAAAAGTCAAATCGATCCATCCCCACTGGATGTTTATTTTAACTGATTAAAAATATTTTTAAAAAAACATTTACTTCAATTATTCCAATGTCCTACATCTTTATTGTTTGTCCAACGGATATTCAATACAAAATTTCCAAGCTCAGGTTTAAGGGTCATGCGAAAGGAACTGATTTCTTTACACAAACTTAGATTTTATAATTCGTTTATCTTTTTCAACCAAATGTCGAAGCCTTTAATATGATATTCCAAATTATTGTTCATGTTTGAAATATAAGGTTTACATCGTCAGGTTGCAAAGATAAGTTATAGGGCTACGAAAACTTGATTTTGTGGCAAAAACTGAGTTACTTGAACTAAAGTTTAGTGTTGCCGTCATCTATTTTAAATTTTATTCGTGAAGATTCAAACAGTAAAGAAAATATAAAATAGTTTTGATAAAAATAGAATATCTTTATGTTTATTTCTAGAAATACTCTTTTGTTCTTGTTCTCTATGTGAAATTATATCTCCAGTGAGGCATGATATCAGATATTCTTCTTAACTTATGCAATACCGAGTAACATGCAATACATTTCTGTATATATTTCATGTTAGATTTTTAAAAAACATTGTTATAATTTTATAAAATTAGGTTGCTCACCCTTTTCAATTTAAATCTTTATAAAACCTCCCGAGACTATATTTATATTATTCGAGGGTTAGATTAGATTGAGAAACTATCTGGACTGAGCGCTGCGTATAGGAAAGGCTGGGGGGGGGGCGAGCTCAGCAGCTCAAACAGGTTATGGGGACAAGCGCTGCGGCTTTAACAGGCTATAGGGGACCAACCGTCGCGGCTTGGCAAGTCGCGCGAGGTAACGCTGTGAATCGGCCTTGCCCATGTTACCCTGTTTATGAAGAGTAACTTGAAATTAGGTCTGAAGTCCCTTTAAGTAAAGGTAAACTTTAACTTTAACTCAAAAATTATATTCAAACCGTTAAAAAGGTGGTTTAGATATTTTTATCAATGTTTAATGCATGTCTAATGGAAATTTATTATTCTATGGTAGAAAATAAAATTATATGATATGATATATGATATATAATATATGATATATGATATATGATATATGATGATTAAAGTTTATATGATGTATGATATATAATATATGATATATGATATATGATATATGTTACATGATATATGATATATTAAAGTTTATATGGAGTATTCATGCGAATAACAAACTTGATAGAATTATTTTGCTAAAATCTATTTTCTTCCACAAAAAAATATGTCTAAATAAGTTATTTCTTTGCATCTATTCGAATAAAAAAACATCGTAAAAAATGGGTACCGAAATACCAACATTTTCATTCTAAATCTCCACATTTCGTTAGAAATAAAGTTCCAGAGTATATAAATAATTTCATTTTTTATTGTTTTTACAAATTTATCAGCATTGCTCAGGTTTCATGCATCCATAGGCTGTTCATCATTTTGATTTACAAGAGGTCTGTACAATACTGATAGAAACCTGAAATTTATAAACCATATTTTAAAAATAAATTTGAAAACAAACAATTTTTATGAATTTGATAGACCAATGGCGAGCCTCCCGAATCACCAATTATATTTATATAATTTGTTTATATTATGAATGTTGCTTGCGCTTCATAGGCTAGTTCAAAGATAATGATTACCTTGTCTATGATCCGACAAAGATAATTACCTTGTGATGATCTGACAAAGAAAATTACCTTGTGAATGATCTGACAAAGATGATTACCTTGTGTATGATTTGACAAAGATGATTACCGTGTGATGATCTGACAAAGATGATTACCTTGTGATGATCTGACAAAGATAATTACCTTGTGAATGATCTGACAAAGATGATTACCTTGTGTATGATTTGACAAAGATGATTACCTTGTGAATGATTTGACAAAGGTGATCACCTTGTGATGATCTGACAAAGGTGATCACCTTGTGATGATCTGACAAAGATGATTACCTTGTGATGATATGACAAAGATGATTACCTTGTGTATGATCTTACAAAGAGAATTACCTTGTGTATGATCTGACAAAGGTGATCACCTTGTGATGATCTGACAAAGATAATTTGCTTGTGTATAATCTGACAGAGATAATTACCTTGTGTATGACTGACAAATATGATTACCTTGTGTATGATCTTACAAAGAGAATTACCTTGTGTATGATCTGAAAAAGATGATTACCTTGTGTATGATCTGAAAAAGATGATTACTTGTCTATGATTCGACAAAAATAGTTACCTTGTGTATGATATGACGACGATACTATACTATACTATACTATACTATATGACAAAGATGATTACCTTTTGTATGATGTGAAAAAAGATGATTACCTTGTGATGATCTGAAAAAGATGATTACTTGTCTATGATTCGACAAAAATAGTTACCTTGTGTATGATATGGCGACGATACTATACTATACTATACTATACTATACTATACTATATGACAAAGATGATTACCTTGTGTATGATGTGACAAAGATGATTACCTTGTGTATGATCTGACGAAGATAATTACGAAAACTAAGCAGAATCCTCCTCCTTAATATATGGTTTCCAAACAAAATACACGTGCCACGTCAAACTTAAGTAAATTGTAGTAACTTTGAACTCTTATTTGTTTTCAATAAAAACTTATTTTACTAAAAAGCTATTCAGAAACACAAAAATGTTTTGAATTTCTTATATGTAACTCAATAAATGTTTTTCTTTTACTAAAGCTTAAATTCAAACTTAGAGGAGCTACGAGGTCACAAAGGCGCATTAATGTCGCATTATTTGACCAAAGGAACACTTCATTAAAAATTTAATTGCCTAATCTTTATATCTATGAAGGATGCAAGCTGAGGTTGGAAAATCTTATATTGTGGATCTGGAGATTAATACTTGATCTCTATCTCGAATTGATTTAATATTTATTCAATATCCCACATGGTAATCATACCCTTTCAGGGGTTGACGGGAGAGCATTGATCAGGGGAGGAATAATTAAAGTCAGATGTGGAATGGCATCGTTTTCTATAGATCCTCAAATTAAAAGTGCCGTAAGTGATTATCGAGATCAAGCGATCAACATTATGAGTATCCAACACAAAGGTTCCCAGGTCTGAGCTGAAAACTTTAGAATGGTGGATATTGAGATTAATGCTTAATCTTCTCTTTTTCTTAATCTCCAGATTAAATATTGCTTGTTCTCCTTTTGTTATTAATCTCCAGATTAATTAACCGATCGGGATTAAGGATATCCCATTCTAAAGTTTTCAGCTCTGATTGTTTAAATATTAGATATTTAAAACCTCAACTATTTGGTCTAAAGCAAAATTTATAGTTTAAAATACCAAATTTCTAGGACAATAGATTGTAAAGATGTAAGGTTCTTATAATTAAACTTTGTGGCTATAGTTTGGAAACCCTTCCTATAGATCCAACCACAGAGAATAGCGCTGTTGAGTAACCACCATAATCAGAAGGTTTTAAAGTGGGCGTTGTTGGTTCTATTGACGTGGGTTCTGATGTTGTTGTTGTTGTTGTAGAAACTGCTGTTGTGGTAGTAATAGGAACTGATGTTGTTGTCGATGTTGTGGTTGGCATTGTGGTAGTTTTTTTGGTAGTAGATGATGTTGTGGTTGGCATTGTGGTAGTTTTTTTGGTAGTAGATGATGTTGTGGTTGTAGAAGTTGTTGTTTTATAAGTTGTTGATTTTGGAGTAGTTGTTTTTGTTGTTGTGGTAGAAGTGGCTGTAGTTGTAGTTTTTGTGGTTGTAGTAGTAGTTTTTGTTGTTGTAGTAGTAGTTTTTGTAGTTGTAGTAGTAGAAGTAGTAGTAGTAGTTGTTGTAGTTTTAGTTGTTGTAGTCGTTGTAGGGATGGTTGTTGTAGTCGTCATTGTGGTTGTTGTTTTTGGTTTTGTGGTTGTTGTGGTGAAGGAAGCAGGACAATAGTGAAGAGCTTCAGAGCAAATCTAAAATAAATCATTGAAAATTTAATAAAGTATGTTGGCTCAAACATAAAGTTTGTTGGCTCAAACATAAAGTATGTTGGCTCAAACATAAAGTCTCAAACATAAAGTTTGTTGGCTCAAACATAAAGTTTGTTGGCTCAAACATAAAGTTTGTTGGCTCAAACATAAAGTTTGTTGGCTCAAACATAAAGTACAAACATAAAGTATGTTGGCTCAAACATAAAGTATGTTGGCTCAAACATAAAGTATGTTGGCTCAAACAAAAAGTATGTTGGCTCAAACATAAAGTATGTTGGCTCAAACATAAAGTATGTTGGCTCAAACAAAATGACAATTTTATTCAAATGTTCTCTTCTGGCCATCTTCCAATTTCTTCACGAAAAAATGTTCGCCGATTAGATTAAAAGGAATTGATCAACTATGCTTAATCTTCAAATTGACAATAATTACAAAACGAAAAAGCTAGAGATAGGGAGTAGTTGCCTGCAATAGTGTTCACAATCCTTAACACGAAATACGATAAAAATATAAAAATAGGTTTAATTCATAATCGTTAATTTTGTAAAAATAACGCCAGCCTGTATATTTGAAACATTTAGAACGTGATCTTTAAACTTAAACTGCTTTTTAAGAGCAAACTAGTTTTTTTAAACCAGAAACTTTGTAAACCAATTTTATATAAAATTTTCAAATTCCCCGACTACAAACAAGAAAAGTAGAAACAAAATGAGATAACAACATTTGTGGCTTGGGCTGTATATTGTTGCAGATGATTTTCAATTCCTTGAAAATAACAAAATTTCTTTTCTGTCAAATAAAAATCAAAAAGAGAAAAGAGAAATATTTTTTTTAGAATTGTAGATTCAAAAATCTGCAAAACAACAAGAAGAATTAAGGAACTACACCTTTTTTTACAAACCCTGAATCATATTTTTTTTTAAAGACCTGAATGATGGTGGGGGTGCAGGGCCGCCATGAGTCCTGCAAAATGATCTCAAAGCCTTAGTATTTGCAGATTAGTATTTAAAAAATGACCTGGCGTTAGAATAGATATAATAGAAGTAATAAATATTACTTTTAAAAGAAAAAGGTTAAAAATTCAATTAGTTATGTAGTGTATTGACAATCCAAAAAACATTGCATAACTATTAACGTATACAAATATTTTTTCAATCATTTTTTATAAATTACTTGCAATAAAATCTATTTTAAAGTGCCAGGTCATTTTATATACTCATCTGCAAATCCAGAGGCTTGGAGACCATTTGACGGGGCTCATGGCGTCCCTGGACCCCCTCCCTACCTGAACCGGATCAAACTGTCTTTTTATCACCATTTTGAAGACACTGATCAAATCAGGACGAAGAACATCAAGTCCTTTTTTAACAGCAATTCTGCAACCACTCACAACAACTGTAAAAATAATATTTTCTAACACAATTTGAGAGGTAATTACAACACGCATGGTACATTTTTGATTGCCGAGAATCTATTTTACAAAAAATAAAACGTGTATTTTACATTTTTAAATTTCAATTATCTTAATACATTTTCTCAAGGGATTATTTTTGGAAGGAACCTGAGCTGAAAACTTTAGAATGGGATACCTTTGATCCCGACTGCTTAATCCGAATATCCAATGTGGACATAGAAAAAAGTACAGAATAAAGTACAGAAAAATCAAAAACCGGTTTTTCAAAATTATAGAGTCCCTCCCGTTTCTGTATGTTAATCTTAAATGGCGCCTAAAATTTGAAATTGACCGGCTTCTGATACTGGACTCTGATTGGTTGAATTTTATAAACTTTTCAGGATACAAGTACAAGATTAGTTTAGTCTCGAGATTGAATAAAAGAGAGGATCAAGCATTGATCTCGATATCTACCATTCTAAAGTTCTCAGCTCTGATCACATTTTTAATAAAATTATTTGTAAGTATAGTTAATGAAAGATTTTAAACTTCTCGTAAAAACTATTTAATATTAAGTTCGGAGAAATTTCAATTCATGAAGAGCTCTGAGAGCAAAATTTTACATTCCAGTTTCAAAAGAAATTTAATTTTTCATTTTGAAAGGTCCCAAAATTATTGATTTCAATAAAGAGAAAAGATACTTAAGTCTTTTGAATACTAAATGCTAATTCACCCATAAAATTGTGGAATTTGAAGACGACATAAAAGTTATCTTATTTCTATATTGTAATACGGAAAACGGTTTTATTAAGTTATTAAGTAAAACTGGTTGATCAATTTTATACTTAAGTTATTGGACTACTTGAAATCATAGTTTGAGTCTAACAGTTGTCTCCCCACACTTGTATGCCTATTCCATTAGCGCCTGATCCAATCAGGGTTCAGTAATGTGTTTGTTGCCTATTCTGAACCAATAGAAATTGTATGGCGGTAACATATATCTTTCTATATATCTCATTATCCAATTAGAGTTATGAATCCTTTAATCGGCGCTAACAGTAAATGGAAATATTTACTTCTAGGAAATCAATATATATTCTTGCAGTTTACGGGTACCAGTGTAAGTACGTATACCTGGAAATATAACCACTTCACAGGCACTCAGAACCTCCTCTTCAAACTATAAAAGGAATATTATTTATGTTTAAATTTTGCACCCACCTCGGGCTCTACCCCCCCCCCCCTATGTACATTGTATTCAAATTAGCCATTATAATACATTTGTATTAATCATATGCGTGCTCAAGTGCCCGAAAGTATGCCAAATTACGCAAATTTCGTTCGAAATTTAAAAAAAAATTTTATGGAGATTCTCAACTTTTTTATCCCTGGCATTCGGTTTTTAAACAAAATAAGGACGTAAATTTAAATGCCTTAGTTGAGCTTAACATTTGGAACAAAATATGATCAGAATTTTTCTAGCAGTGCAAGTAAAGTAACTCTCCTTTTTTAGATTTGGCTGCTTTGCTCATTTTAGATGTACTGAAATATCAACGATTTGTATTAATCATTTATCATGGCAGTAATAAAAATAGAGTTTAGCTCATAAGAATTGATTTCCCTTTTATACAATTTAAAGTTTCAAACTTTAGATGATTACAGTAATAACCAGAAAACTCTTGAATAGGATTTTGACTTTTAAACTCAGGTTAGGCTTTAATTCGTCCATTGAACGTGTGAGGGAGGCACAGAAATTGTGCAGTGTAAACGGACCCATTTCTCAAGTGATTTAATAATTTTCTGGTAAAGCTGTCAAATGTACTTCAGTATTGCTCTAATGTCGTCTTCCTATTCTGGTTATCACCGAGTGTTTACCTGATCTACCACTAAATCAGAGTTATTTAAAACTTGTTTTTCAACCATCGACATAATCACCAGGCATTGACTACATTCTTTATCCTTATCAGCATCAGGATTAAATGTATCATCATCATCATCATTGTAATCCTAAAAAATTAGAAAAAAATAAAAAATTAAAGTGATAAAAACTTGTGTATTAGTAAAGGCTGCAAGTTGATTTAATTATATCATCTTGTACAGACAATCTGATTAATATTAATAATTTTTCATTTTCAGAAGTATTTTCTGAAAATCCATAATTATAATAAAAATACTAATGAAAGTAAACAATATATGAAGAAATGTAGATAAGTTGTAGAAGATATACTTGCTAATTAATACCTTTTTCATCTGCATTGATTTAGATTTCGAAATAAAAAGTCCAGCTTAATCGCGATTAAAATCTTTAGTATGTAACTTATAATAAAGTCTAAAAAATCTAAGAATAATCTTTAAAAGTGAGGAAAATTAAACTACAACCATAACTCTTAAAAAATGGAAAGAAAAGTCGACTTTCAATTAAACCCATTCAAAATAAAAATATTTAACCTTATTGCTTATCTAAAGCACCAACCCTATCACTACTTTGGTACTTAACAACCAGGATACGCTGAATCCTTATTCCTATGTTTGATGTCCAAATATGACAAATGATATATCATTGGAAAGCTGTTATGCTTTACTTTTGCATCTGCTTTGATATTTCAAACTTTTATTATTTGATCTAACAAAAGTCATAGTTTGAAATGTCAAAGGTTTACGACGTTGGAATCCAAAGATATAGGGATTCGGAAATCAGAGTTTGTGGCAAAGACTCATTTCCTTTCCAGAAAATACATCAATGTATAGACTCATATTATTCATCTTAGACTGTCTTTGATTTGACTTTTGGGCTTATTTTTCCAAAATAAAGAAACATCTCATAATGCAATAATTAAAATGGCTTACCCTAATCAGTCCAGCCAAAATTTTTGGCCCAAGATTAGAAATTGCAGTAGTACAAACAGTGGAATCCTTAAACCTAAAAGAAAGAAATATAATTAACTCAAACACTATCAAACATATGGTCTAACAATTGCAGTAGTATCTACTTGAGACATAATAAACCATATTTTAGATCTAAAAAAAAATTATATTTCTTATTTAAATCGATTTAAGTTTTTTTGTAGACCCGGGTCAAAAAAACAGGATGTTGAATAAAGACGTAAAAATGGCAATATTGGTGACACAAATAAAAACAAAGCTGAACGAATTCAATTTTATAGACTTAGTTGTTTCATCGAAAATAAAACGAAGAATATCTTTTGCGGGTAACGCTGAACATTGGGAGGG
>NW_019396093.1:458864-472107 GCF_000591075.1 Eurytemora carolleeae | reverse complement strand
GGGGGGGGGGGGGGGGGACTTTTCCCAGGCCACACCCCTAGCATACATCTATGTAATAGAACAAGATGTTCATATATATGTTCCCTCTGGCTGGCCAAACGGCTGGACAGAATGGGCTGAAATTTTTTGAGGACACTCATTTTTTTCATGGGCCCTTTTGCTAGTTCTATGTAATAAAACAAAACATTTGTTTATATGTTCCCTATAGCTGGCCAAACGGCTGTACCGAATAATCTGACATTTCTTTAGGGTGTAACATAGCCTAAAAATTCTAAAATTTATGTTTTTCAAAAATCGATATTTTTTTTTAAATCGAAATTTTGAAGAAAAAAATTTTAATTTTACGGGCAACGCCAGGCACTTCAGCTAATATAAAATAAGAAAAAATATATAAAATTGGAAAAATAATCTGTGTTTTTATCATCAGATATAGATACATATTCACTATTTAAAATTTTTTAAATATTACGCATGGCTGGACACTTCTTGTAAAGCCATGTTTTAGTTCCAAGCACGGGAAAACGGCGGGCGTAAATATGAGTGAATAAACCCAGGCAACGCCGGGCTCCAACTAGATGTTTATAAAATACTTACCATGGATATGAACAAATAGGGAGAACTGTTTTATCAATAAGAGCCAAATTATCCTTGTTTAGAATTTTTAAAAATGCTGTCCGCATATTTTTCTCACCTAAAACATAAAAACTTTAAACAGGAGCAAAATATTTACAATTTTCTAGTATATTGTAGAGTACAGTACTTTGATAATATAAGCAGAATGTGATAAACATATATGTACAATTCAAAATAAATATTTAAAAAATGTATTCTTTACTGGTTCCTACTTGGGTTTAATCATGTGATATAATCCATAAAGCTCACATTTTCCATATAAAGTTTTGTAAGGCTCAGCTTTGGACATTTCTGGCTCAGCAAAAAATTTATCAGATTCTTATTTCTTTTCATTTTATTTAAAGATTTAAGATTTATATATTGTTTGGAATCAGATTTTGTAATGATGGAAATTTTCATTGTCTCCGTTAAAAAAGCAATTTGATTTACTATGGTAACTGGGTTTTTTTTCTATCGAAAACCTTTTTGAGAGCACCCCTTTAATTGGCCTCTCAAATCCAGACATTTCTGAGAAACTTTGACTCACGTTAAATTTAAATAAATTGCAAGTAAGCTTAAAATCTTTTAAAATCACAACAATGAGGAGATATTGAAAAGAAGAAAAAAGTTTCAAATTTCTAATATGTTACTAAATAAATATGCTTGTTCATACTTGTGCATAAAGTTAAAACTAGAGGAGGTTCGAGATCACAAAGTTGTAAATACATATGTCAGCTACAGCTGGATTACAAAGGAATCTATATCTATACATATATATATATATTGGATACTTTCGATGAACCGATCGGGCCAAGATTTTGTATGGAAACCCAAATGTCCGCAGGAACTGTCAAAATTAAAAATTTTAATCAGATAAAAATGTCGAATTTTATTTTGTTTTAAATTGCGCTTAACTAACATTTGATAAGGAATTAAAATGGAGAATTTTAGATCAAGCATTATAATCTAAAGGTGTTGCTAGGTGTTTGGTTAAATTCCAATATGCTTTTTCCCAAGTGGCAACTTCCCAAGGGTATTTTTCCAAGTTGTATCTTCCCAAATGTTTAATTTCCCAAGCAGCAAGTTTCCAAGTCTGCCCTTGCCGTAGTGCTCGGCCCCCAAACTATTTTAGCCGCAGCGCTCGGTCCCTAATTAAATAGTCTTTAATATTTAGAGCTTCGGTCTATCCGGGATTCAGCCTGCAACGCCTCAGATGGCCTCACCTAACCTTTGGGAAGTTGCCGCTTGGGAAAATGTACATTTGGGAAGTTGACACTTTGGAAAATACCTCTCGGAAAGTACCTAATACAGTAAGAAAGGGGCCCTTTTAGCCTAGTTTAATATGATATAATAAAACCTCGTTGGATATAATGTAATATGCTATGTTATAATATATATTTTTGGTTTATTTGAACTCCCAGTATCTGCATAGAGTGAAGATTACGATGAATAGAAGTTGCTTACATAGCTTGCATGTCTCCTCATTAGAGGATTGTGCTGGCCTAGCGGGATATTCAGAATCCTAAATACACATAATCTTACAATTATTTTCAAATTGTTTCATATATAGAAAGTTGTAATGTCTGTTTATTTTAAATGTCTGTTTGTCTGTTTGTTGGACCGATCATAAACAGATTTGTTTCAAATTTTGATTAGGGAATTTGGGAGAGCTTGGATTTGAAATTCTTAGTTGAGTTGATTAACTTTAATTTCGAAAATTTATTTTCCCGGTAAAATTGATCAAGTGCGGGTAAACGGCGGGAGTAACTATGTGTAACCAGGGTAACGTTGGGTTCCCAAGCTAGGGGAAAATATAATCCCACTAAGAATCAAAAGATGCCCCCCCCCCCCGTCCTTCCTCTATGTGAACTTTGAATAACAAGATTACAATTACAAAATAAACCCTGGCTATTTCTCTGTGTTTATTTTGCTACAAAAAGTTTTGGTCTTCTAAAATCTTCGGGCTTTCTGCGTACAAGGCACTTTTACATCAAACATAAATCATTTAAAATTAAATATTTGGGATCAGAAAGGGAAAAGGTATATTAATAAAAAAAAATTGTATTATCAACATTAAGTTTGTTTTGGCATTCATTTGGTGTGTATATGACATGAATGGTCATTCCACAAATACAAAAAGATTAACATAGTATGCATGGGCCAAAATAGAAATCAACATGTTCATTGCCATGTTTTAGTGGATTCAAGAAACATATATTTAGGTCTTGTATTTCTAATGTTTTATTTTCCTTACCTTCTTCAATAATGATTTTGCACAAAAATTCAGTTCTTGGCATATCTAGAAAATAAATTGAGTTCTTGGCATATCTAGAAAATGAATTCAGTTCTTTGCATATCTAGAAAATAAATTCAGTTCTTGGCATATCTAGAAAATAAATTCAGTTTTTGGCATATCTAGAAAATAAATTCAGTTCTTGCATATCTAGAAAATATATTCAGTTCTTGGTATATCTAGAAAATATATTCAGTTCTTGGCATATCTAGAAAATATATTTAGTTCTTGGCATATCTAGAAAATATATTCAGTTCTTGGCACATCTAGAAAATATATTCAGTTCTTGGCATATCTTAAAAATATATTCAGTTCTTGGCGCGGCATAGGTAGAAAATATACTCAGTTCTTGGCATATCTAGAAAATAAATTTAGTTCTTGTTATATCTAGAAAATAAATTTAGCTTGATTTTGATGAATTTTATAAAAAAATTTAAATGTGCTAATTATGTATATTCTATAGAATCTCCCTAAGGGGTGGCTGATTTATTTGATACACTGCACGATGTACAGTGTACATTTCTGCACTGTTTGCTCTATCTGCTTGAAAATCGGCCCGGTACCTGAAATGCACCGAAGCTTCCAGTGTGATATCTACATATTCAGGCTTTTTGTGTAATCCTTTTCTTAGCTAATAGCTATACATAGATATACGTTTTCGAATCTAAAGGAATTGAGTCTTAGTCAAAATTTCAAATTTGTAAATCTATGTATCTTCGCAACCTGTGGGTTTTTCAATCTTCGATTAATTGATCTAACATAATTCATAGTTAAAACAGGTGTAGGACATTGCGTTGCAAAGATAAAGGATTTATAAAATCAGAGTTAGTTGCAAAATCTCAATTCCTTTGAGACAAAATTTGGAAATAATGAAAAAAATGTGTTTCTTGGATGTAACTCTTTAATAAACCCGACCCTTTAGATAAATTTTAATTTTCTTTATTCAAATTTCAATTGAGCATAAATCTCATTTCTTGGAAGAAAAAGTCGGGTTTAAATCAAATTCTTGAAAACTTTTTAATTCAGCGGTTTCAAAAAGAATTGTGACATGATATAGAAGTGAATTCTCAGTAACTGGAAAACTCTAGACTAAGTTCCCCGATTTAAAACTGGTTTGTCTATTTTGTATTGAATATAATTCAACTCAGAATAATTAAAAGTGCTTGTTTTTCATTTTCTGTTTCCTAATAATTTTGATTTTTAGTAATTATATTTTGCAGATCTGATTTTAAACGATGTTCGGTCTTGTCGTCACAATATTTATTGCAGAAACATTTTTTAATATATATCTATTAATAAATTTAGCTTGTCTGTCGGGTGTATGTTTGTCTCCAATAATCGTCAATACGGCTGAACCGATCGGGCCCAAATTTTGTGTGAGGCCTCAAGTGGCACCAGGGAAGGTTTGTGAATGATCAAAATTTAAAAATGTGCCTCCATCAAAATTCGATTTTATTAAATTTTTAAAAATTTTGAAAGTCTAAGAAATTTTTTTGGTGAAATCCGCGAACTTTTTCTGTTTTGTTTTATAATGTGCACAAAGAGAACATGTCAACAATTAAAAAGGAAATTTGACGCTTCGCGCCCTAAAAGCCTAGTATTTAATACTTACTCTTACTTTTCACTCTGCTATAAATACAATCTTGTGAAGACGTTGTCGTGATCCAACGGAAAATTTTGTTCGAAAAACAAAAGAAGATTTTGTTCTCCCAACTCTAAACCCAGTCAAAAGATTTTGAATAAAATTTGTAACAAATGAGAATTGTGGTAGAAAACAATATATTTTAAGAGTACTCCACAAAATTTTCTCTGTGAAATTAAATCTCTTGAATTTCACAAATATTTAAATTCCAAAAAAAGGTATTTAACAATTTAGCTTATCCAAATATTTAAATTCAAATAAAATAATATTGTTAGAAATAGTATGTATTGTTAAATATACATGTTCTATGTTTTGCAAAAAGATATATCTGTTATCTATATCTTTGAAATTGTGCAACAAAAGTTTTAATTTTTAGTAAAGAATTTTATTTAGACACTCGCACAAGATGCATCAGCAAAAACGAACAAAACCATCATTCTTATATTTGATTTTTTAAAGAAACAATTTTTTGTTTATTAAAGCAAAGGAATGGAATCTTTGCCTCAAACCCAAATGTTTAAATAGTTTGAAATATCTAAGGTTTACAACATTCGGTTGTAAAGTATATAAGGATTAGAAAATCAGAGTTGGTAATTTCTGAATATATATTTTTCATTTTCTATTTATATTTTTTTAAATAAATCTATTTGATGAGATTTCTGAATAGTTCTTGTATAATTGAAAACTAATGCATGCCCAATCCTAAGCATAGAATATTTTACTATGTCATTTTCTATTTATATTTCTTGAAATAAATCTGTTTTACCCCCTTCTATATAAAGTGAACAGACATAAATCCATTAGATTTACCAAATCGGCAGAAATTTTATCTCTTAGCATTTTCTCAATACGGTCTGTATATTCTGCTACATAGCTTTCACAAACACTCACATCCTGAATCAAAGGCTACATTGAAGATTCATTGTCACACTTTTTTTCGTGTTGTGCTGAATAGCGCCGATTAAAAAATATTTTTGGACTTTAGAATTTGCTTTTTATAATTTTTGTATCGAAGTCTTGAGCACGGATCATTTCGTTTAACTTATTTTCTTGTTCATTAATTCCGGTCTCTGAAGGGGTTTGAAGTTTTATTATTATCAAGAAGCCTGTAAACGTAATTTCATGTGACCTTCCATGTTAAGATGACAATGCCCGATTTACAACGGTATATCCTTAAGAACACTTAGTCTGATAAAATATGAATTATTTATCAATGTTTTTGTTTCTTTAAACTGTTACTTTCCCTTGTGGTTTCCCATTAAAAAGATTTATTTGACTTACATATTCTATTGAGCAGAAGGCAAACAACTGATTCTTTATTTTCTCTTTTCGGATTTTAAGATCACTGAGAAATATTTAATATTTTAAGATCACTGATCATTCTCTGTAAAATAAAAGTATCTTGTGAATAATTATTCGTTGCCACAAACTAAAATTTTCTAATCCTTAATTCTTTGCAACCTGATGTTGAAAACATTTGATATTTTAAACTTAAATTTTTTAATCTAACAAAATTTATAGTTTGAAATATCTAAGGTATACAAGATAATGTTGCGAGGATATAGGGATTAGAAATTTTTTAATAGTAATTTGAGAAAAATCAAAAATTTTACTCTTAGTTAAAAAAGCTCCAAGAAATAGTTAAAACGGTTATTTTAATCTAATTTAACTGCAATTGATACTGTACATTGTAAGCTGGTCTACGTCAAGGTTATATAATAAGGTTGGTTATTCTCCATAAACTCAAATGTCTCCTAAGATAGATAGATAAAAACTTCATATGACGTCACTCTCGCCTCTATTATTAGTGACGTCATATGAGGGTTTTATCTATCTATCGTAGGAAACGACATTTTCCGTGCATTTGAGTATACAACCTTGGTTTAAGTTAAACAAATTAATATCAAATATTTGTTCCTGTCACTGACATCAATAGAGTAGATTAGGTTGGTACATAAAGTACAAGTGACTGGGGTAGGCTCATTAACGTTCTGAAATATATATATGACTTCAAAGTAGTAGAAAGTATTAAAAATTTTAATTGTTTCACCCACGTTAAATCGGGTAAATTTGCTTTTTCATACTTGATCAAATAAAGGGTAGAATTATAAAGGATGTAGAATGCAGGGTAGCACGGTAGAACTATGAAGGATGAAGATGCAGTTAGAACTTGGAAGAATATAGAATGAAGGTTAGAACTATGAAGAATGTAGAATAAAGGTTAGGACTAAGAAAAATGTAGAAAGTAGGTTAGAACTTTGAAGGATGAAGACGAAGGTTATATCTATGAAGAATAGAACTATGAAGTATGTAGAATGTGGGATAGAACTATGAAGGATAAAGATGAAGGTTAGAACTATGTAGAATATAAAATGATGAGTAAAACTATGAAGGATGTAGAATACTAAAGAAGTTACGAGGTCACAAAGTCGTACTAGTAATGACACAAAAATTTGACCTTTTCCTTCTGCCTAGTTGACATTGCACCGCGCATTTTACGGCTTAACCCTATTCCTTTCTGGGTCTTCTGGGTCACATGCTTCAATTGTTTTACAAACCTAAACGAATATAAAGTGTATCCCTATATTTTTGCAACTCAATGTCGTAGACCTTAGCTATTTCAAACTATAAATTCTGTTTGATGAAATTTGATGAAGTTTAAAAATGAAAGATTTACACCATCAGGCTACAAAGATATAGAGTTTAGAACATTTGTGGCAAAGGCTCGATTTCTATGAGTGATTTTGTGATTGTGTTAGAGATATTCTTGTGTTTTCTTCTTAATAAGGCAAACAATTTTCCCGTCTTTGCTAAAGAAATGCACACTTAATTTTTTATAAAAACCAAGGCTTCAAATGAGAGTCTGCTTTAATTTTCCATTCTGATTTGAATGTATATATTAGAAAGAAAACCATATTGTCTTTAATTTTAGAATTTTATACCGATTGTGAGAATAGTGGATTTCTCAGCTTGTTTTCCAAATCTTCGAAAACCTCATCGAGATAATTTTCACATGCTTTCTAAAAAATGAATATAGATTTAATCTAGAAAATATGCTATTAGTGGTAGTAGAAACAGTAGTTGTAGTAGTGGAACATTGTGCATTATTATTATTATTATTATTATTATTATTATCATTATTATTATTATTGTTATTATTATTATTAGTATGATTTATCAATATTATTATCAGTATTATTAGTAATATTGGTATAACTATTGATATTAAAATAGTACCTCTGCAAAGCAGAAAGGATAAAGTGTTTGTTTTATCGCCTCTACATTTGTTGCATTACTACAAATTGACTATTCAAAATGCTACATTTCATAAAAAACAAATTCGAGAAAATAGATTAAAAATCCTAATTTTAAAATTTCCATACACATTGGTACCCTTTAAAAAGAAACAATAGAAAGCTGTTATCTTAAAGTTTACATAGCATTATCAATTTTAAGGTTGAAAACAGTTGTTTCTTAGATGGGCTACAGTTAAGAATCGTAAATGCATTTTTAAAATAATAATAATGGAAAAAACTTCAGCCATTATATTTCATAATTTTTGTTAAAATTTGAAAATAGTTCCTGACTGAGTTTTGTAAACTGTTAAGAACATATTTACAGATACTGCAGGACTCATAGCCTAACATACTCAAATTCACCTAACAAAAGATATACATACGTTACAGTGACCCAAAGGTTGCTCAAAGGCTCTCACAATAAGATTGATAAGAATTTTTTCAAGTACTTTTTTAAAACTAAAGCCAAAAAAAGTGCTTTATAGTTTGCAATGTATATGTCTAGGGCACTAAAAAAGTATAAATGAGCTAGGAAGGTAAAAAGTCAAATCAGTCTTGAAAATTAATGCAACATTTCGAAGCAGTTTGGATCTTCGTGACAATCATTTTTGTTTAAAAAATCAACCGAAAGTCATCTTGTTTTTGGTCACAGAAAATATATAACACCCCCCCCCCCCTCCTGAGATTCCCTCTAAAAACTCCCTTGCCCCCCTCCCCCTCCCCACTGGCTTTCATAAAAAGGTTCTAAAAGAATATTCAACTTGTTACTTTGCCAAGTTTTGGTCACTTGCCTTCGTCATTTTTTCAGATGGACTACTGCAAGCACTGAGGGACGTGCACAGAGCAGATTCATCTTGAAAAACATGCTGAAGAAACTAAAAGAAGGATTTGTTATTTTAAGAGTTGAAGAGAGACATGCCACGTGGATTTAACGGTTATGTGAATATTTCAGAAAGCTGTGACTTTCGATCACAATTTGACCCATTAAACATTTTTAGCCTTTTTTCTTACATATTTTTTTTATCGACATATGCATTTTGAATCCAAAAGTATTAAATAAACAAATCAGTAAGTTAAAAGATTGTTGAGTTATAGACCAACACATGTTAGATTTCATATAGAAGAAACTGAATTCTGCTCACTCATTATGGTTAGACCGGGGTAATACCCAACCTTTCTCTAATCAATAATGTTATTGTTTTTTTTTCTGTTTTGCTAAATGTTTGATTCTTACAATTTTCTCCATTGTCTCTCCAGCAAAAACCCACGTGTCATTTTACAAAAAACCTTAATTTAAAATATTCAATGTTCAAAGTTATTTGTTAAATAAAGGGTAATATAAATTACGCTTGTTTTCAGTCCCTTTAAGAAGGTTTAAATATAAATTTTCAAATATTTTTTTTGTCAAGATTTAGTCAGATCTTAGTTTTAATGCTTTATCTAACCTGGGTCAAGTCTAGGGACATGTTCTGAGAAATGATTTTACACTCCGTCTTTTTTTCTGAATTCTTCTTGTAAAGCATATTGCAGAACTCACTTAAAACCTGTTCATATTTGTGTTTTTAGTTCCATGAATTATTATTTGCGTCAAAGCTTGAACATTGTAGATGCTTATTATCTTATAAAGCAATCATAAAGTTCTTTTATGCCAACTTACAGATAAATACTCAAATCTTTTTACATAAAAATTGAAAAAAAATAATAAAATAAAGAGTTATAAGATACCTTTTGTAAGTTTTCAGCTGTTGAATTGTTAAGAACGAACTCTCTCACGTAAATACTCGTCAATTCACACATTTCACCTGAGAAGAACAAAGGATGAGACTTTAGAGACTACTTTAAAGATTTTATTCCGTCTTTAGAGACTACTTTACAGATTTTATTTCGTCTTTAGAGACAACTTCACAGATTTTATTCCGTCTTTAGAGACTACTTTACAGATTTTATTCCGTCTTTAGAGACAACTTTACAGATTTTATTCCGTCTTTAGAGACAACTTTACAGATTTTATTCCGTTTTTAGAGACAACTTTACAGATTTTATTCCGTCTTTAGAGACAACTTTACAGATTTTATTCCGTCTTTAGAGACAACTTTACAGATTTTATTCCGTTTTTACATTTAAATTTAGTTGTTATACCAATTTCCCTTTTTTCTTCAATTTGCGTTTCATATTTTGTTACTGAACCATTAATTCATTAATTTTATTTGCAATTTAAACAATTCAGTTTTGTAATTTTCTAAGATAAAGGGACTTACATGTAAATGAATTCTGATTTGCAGTCTGAATCTCTTTCACCCAGTTATCTAATAATATGCATTAAACAGGATGTCAAAAAAAGAAATAATCAATAAAGTTACGTTTACACTCAAAGAGTATTTTAAAAAATCCTAAATTCTACTACCAACAGTACTTTATACAAAATATTCGTAAAGTTGTAAACTGAAAATGTTTGTGAGGAACTTCCGGAAAAAAGTCCTCGATAAAAAGTATCATGACTTTTTTCCTAGGATTTAATTTAAAATGACTTTATTTAATTTTGAACTTTTTACTGGTGTTTTTTGGATTTTCTCGAAAAAATATAATTATTTTCAAAATAAATTTTTTCAATTGAAATGAAAATAAAATTTAAATCAACTTTATTTTTTTACACGAACGTTTTAAAAAAATTACCTATAACATTATTTTTTGGCATGGACTTAAATTTTCTCTATAGCTCGAAGGTTCTCGATAAAGAGAAAATTTCTGTTCAGAAACTTTTTAACACTGCGAACCAAAATAACAGTGTTATAAATAGTTATTTCCAATTACTTTCTTTCTCATGAATTTCGATTGATGCTGAACTGATTTTCTCTTTGGTTCTTTTTGTGTATGTGTTTTTTTTTAAATGTTATTATTCAATTAAAGAATTTGGTTAACATGCAGGGGGGCTCAGCTAAAACAGCCCCAGGCTATTAAGTCCGCCTGCTGCGGAAAATAATATTTTACATAGTGTGATTTTTAAAAGTTAATTCTAAATATTGTTTTTTTTTCTGCAGAAATAAATGATTTGATTTGATAAATAAATTCTAAAAAAGTGAAGATGATGCCAATATAACAAAGATAAAGCTTATTTGCCTAAATATTGGATTCTCAGTGTAAAGACAAGAAAACCTCATTAAATATATTTTTTAATTTTTAACTTAACGATATTTATTATTATAATACAAACCTGCACTTGATAAACCAAAAGGCAAGAGAAGGAAAATTAGAAACATTTTAATTCTTGAATGATAAAGATTTTGTTATTATTTGAAGCATTTAATATAGGAAGTGTAGCTTGAAAGATTTTGGTAGTTAGTTGCAGCTTCTAGTAGTATTATCTTGTAGTGATCAGCTTATAGTTGCATCATGTTCTAGTAATCAGCTTATAGTAGTATTATCTTGTAGTAATCAGCTCATAGTAGTATTATCTTGTAGTGATAAGCTTATAGTAGTATTATCTTGTAGTGATCAGCTTATAGTAGTATTATCTTGTAGTGATCAGCTTATAGTTGCATCATGTTCTAGTAATCAGCTTAAAGTAGCATTATCTTGTAGTGATCAGCTTATAGTTGCATCATGTTCTAGTAATCAGCTTATAGTAGTATTATCTTGTAGTGATCAGCTTATAGTTGTATCATGTTCTAGTAATCAACTTATAGGAAGTACGTATTATCTTGAAATAATCAGCATAAAACAATTATTAAATGGAAGTAGTCAGCTCATAGCAAGTAATATATCTGTCAGTAATTAATAACAAGCACTATCTAGTAGTGATCAGTTTACAGTAGTATTTTTGTTTCACTTTTGGTATTTGGTAGCTAATCAGCTAATCAGCTAATAACGAGAACCTTAATATCTCTAAATATCTGTCAGTAATCAGCGATAAGTAAAAAAAGTAAAATATTAAAAAGTTTATCTGTTAGTATTTAAGGTAATTTTAGCTTAAATACAAATTGTATATCTGGTAGATTCGCCAGCAAATATTTGAGATTAATATAGATCGCTTTGCTAACTTGAATGTATTTATTTGTGTGTTTTTTAATTAAGTAAAGTTGCAGCAACAGTCCTAGAGAATCAAGATTTATGTTTTAACTCCTATAAAAAGGAGGATTTACTTGGCCTAAGAGAAAACTTTAGTTTTCTACAAACATTGGAGAATTTGGAAAATGCAGAAATACAATTTAGCGTTATATCAGAAAAGCAAGTAAAACAATACGACCGATAATTTGTAAAGTTAAACATATTTTATCGAAAATTAGTTAATTTGAATTTTCCAGAGAATACAAATATTTTTTGCTTGCGAATATCAATGACCTATGATTTATGATCTGTGGTTGCTAGAAAGGAATTGAGTCTTTGCCACAAACTCAAAGGAATTGAGTTTTTGCCACAAACTCTGAGTTTCAAATCTCTATATCTTTGCAACCCATTGTAGTAGACCTTAGATATTTCAAACTATGAATTCTGATGGATCAGATGACGTAAGTTTGAAATATTAAAGGTATACACCCTCGGATGGAAAAGATATAGGGATTAGAACATTTGAGTTTGGCAAAGACTCATTTCCTTTGTTAATACAGCTTTATCTTTTCAACTTAATATTTCTAGTTTAGATTGTTTGATCTTACAAAATTTATAGTTTGAAATATCTAAGTTCTACGACATTAGGTTGCAAAAATAAAGGGATTAGAAAATTGGATTTTGTGGCAAAGACTCAAATTCCTACAATTTTTTATCTTTTTTATGCAAATTTCAGAATGAGGAATTTAAAATAATATTTCCCTTTTTTCTCCCATGGTGCAAGCGCAAAGTAGGCCTTCTGAAAATGATTTTTAAAAGGGCAAATCTATAAAAATGTTTTTAACGTTTTGAGTTTTGATGTTTTAAAAAAACCCCTCTGTATAAATTCGAAAAATTGTTTTGTTGAACAAAGACTAAAACGTGTAGAAATAAATTACATGAATACTCTTCACAATAAGAAAGAAAATAAAGTAAATGTAAACTTTATTTTCCCCCGAAATATTATAGAGGTTTTTAGATCAGATGTTGCAGTGTTGGTTATGAATACAAAATGGAAGATTTATGCTGCTGCTGTAATATTTGCAAATATTCAAATACTGCGGAGTAAGAAACAAATCTTTCAGAAAACACGAATGAAAATGTTCTAATCTGAGCGCGGATACGTTTAAACTCCAAAATATCCCGATCTGACTTTATCTTAATTTTGATAATAGGTTTTGATTAAACAAATTTATCAATTTGATTTGCACAACTTGATTAAATTATCTGAAGTTTAAAAATATCTAAAAATTAATCAACAACTTTTTAGACAGCGTCGACTTTGAAGTGTCGCAACGCTCAAGTAGTCAGCTCATA
>NW_019396093.1:400174-458854 GCF_000591075.1 Eurytemora carolleeae | reverse complement strand
TTTTAACTGCTAATCCAGATGTTTTTAACTGCTAATCCAGATGTTTTTAACTGCTAATCCAGATGTTTTTAACTGCTAATCCAGATGTTTTAACTGCTAATCCAGATGTTTTTAACTGCTAATCCAGATGTTTTAACTGCTAATCCAGATGTTTTTAACTGCTAATTTATTTGAAATTTTAATTTTATGAACAAGTTTAAAGAGTTGTTTAGAAGTTTAAAAAGTAACATTTTTAAAAGTACATTTGTAAATTCCAAATTGTTATGTAATAAAAAATAAATTCTTGCAACATGGATCTTTAATCTTCAGTTAATTATGACCTACCCTGTGACCTCAAAAGTATTAAAAATCATACGATAATAAGCTTTCACGACTCCTTCCTCTTTTATAAAAAATTCAACTTTTATAGTTTAAAGGTTCAACTTTAATCTAGATTTTGTTTTTCTCATTCTAAATTTGAAAAAAAATTTTTACAAAGCAAATTTAATTTTAATCTATGTGAAGGGAGAGCCATGCACATAATTAAAGAGGCGTTTAATCAAAGTTGAACTGCATCCCTGAGCCCGAAACTAAAGACAGAGAGTATTGTAATGAAACCCAGTGTCGGAAACCCGGTTTAATGAATGGGTTCAGATATTTTTTTTGTTAAAAAATATTTTTTTTTATGTGTTTCTCTACATTTTTTTTTTCTTTTTGATTCTTTATATTAAAATCTACGCAAATGTATATATAAACCCAAAAAAATGTTTCGTCCAACGATACTCTTTTAAATTTCTTGCTCTGGATTCCCTGCAGCACAATAATCCTCAATTTTTGTCTGTAAAAACTAGAGATTACACTGATAGGACAAGAATTATGTATCTTTATTCGTTCACTAGCTTGGAAACCCAGCTTTGCCCAGTGTAGTCATAGGTAGTCCAGCCATTTATCCGCGCTTTGTCGAAAATTATGATTCTAGCTTTTTTCTCTAATAAAAGTGGACCGGACCCACTCAACTTAGAATCTTAGTACCAAGCTAAGAACATTTCAAACACCTCTGCCCCTTTAGCAAAAAGTAAATTCAACCTATAGTAAGCATAAAGTCTGACCGCGTCAACCTTGTTGCACCGGCTAGTCTTGTCCATTGAGCTAGGTAAGTATACAAACTGGGACCGGGAAGGTCGACCCGGCTCGGAAATTCAAATGTACTACGTCCGCCCGTGATTTCCTTGCTTCTCACAAGTTCCCAATCAAAATTTAAGGCCAATCGGAAAGGGGGTTCATGAGTTATATTCAGAACAAACACCACAACAGAGATCAAATCAAAAAAATAAATTCTCATGTCCTATCTTTGTTCTCAATGGACCAGAGCACTCAAACTATTCCAACTCTACAATCAGACAAACTATTAATTAATTACATTTACAAATCCTTAATGGAGGTGAATATCAGATATTTTAGAAGAGTTGAAAATCAATAAATGATAGAGAAGTATCTTAGCTCTACCTGATTGCTGAACCAGTTTGGAAGAAGCAGTTCAACTAGCTGTACCTAGTTTAACTATTTCTTGCTTTCTATTAATTTGGATCGAGTTGCACACATCAACTGTTATGAAACTTATCTTTAAGAAACGAAATAAATATTGAGTCTTTGTCTCAAAATCATTCATATATCTTTGGAACCTAATTGTGAAACTTTTGACATTTCTATTATTATTTGATCTAACATAATTCATAATTTTGAAATATTCAAGGTTGGGTTGCAAAGATATAGAGATTTGAAAATCAGAGAATGTGGCAAAGACTCAATTCCTGTCTAGATGTCTATGGCATTTTTTTACATCTACATTCCACAAACTTTTTCAGGATAAGATTATATAATTCTTTATTTGTATATATAATGTATATATATGATATATATAGTGCTAAACTAAACAATAAAATGAGCAGTTTACTTCTAAAACCAATCTTTAAGAATAAATAAATAAAAGTAAAAATAATTGACCAGCAAAATAAAGCTAAATAAATGATAATACTGTTTCATGATATTATGCTAAAACGGAAAAATATAAAAAGTCAAACATAAATTTCGCTCAATTCTGCCGAACCTTCATCATATATCCCAGAAAATTGAAGTTCTTTTATCGGTTTGGAAGTTTGAGAATCGGTGTCCGGTGTTGGAGAATTTAAAATTGATACTGGAGAGGCTATTTCCATCTCATCCTTCCTGTTCAGTTCTGGTTCTGAATGTGTACTCCGATCTGTTCCATTTCTTGGTTCTGCATCAGCAGATTTCCTGGTTTGCGGCTCTCTCCCCATTTTCATCCATAATCCCTCCTGCTCAGATAGTTTTCTTTGTTTCGCCTCCAAGTCATTTCTTTCCTTGAACCCCCCTAGACCTGGATCCGGTTTCATCTCCATAAACCTTCCTAGAACTGGATCCGGTGTCACATCTTCATCCCTCGTCTTGTTATCTAGATCTTGATTTATTGTCTCCTGATTAGAGGCTTTCTGGTTAAACTGGTTGAAGCTGGTTTCTTTTGCTTCTAGTGTCGGATAGTTGGAGTTAGAGATCCTAGTGAGGATTTGATGAACTAGATCAAGCTGTTCTACGCCTCCTCCTCCTCTTCCTCCTACACCGTCCTCTCGGTTAGCCTCATCCTCCAGAAATGTTTTATTCTGCCGACCTCGTAAACTGAAACAAAATTTATAACGAATCTAGCTGAATAAAAAAAATTCAATTTTTGAAGAAAAAAAAACGATTTTTGAAACTTGAGAATGTCATCCAATTCGGTCCAGCCGACTTTCGCAACTTTTTCACTAAATTTTGCATTTATTTTTAAAAATTCTGTATTTTTCGCGAAATTTTCGCATTTTTGCATAATTTCCACTTTTTTCGTGAAATTTTTGCATTTTTCGCGAGCGAACGAAATGCAAAAATGAAGCGAGCGAAATGGTTGCGAATTTTTTTTTTTTGGCAAAAAATGCGAAACGATTTTTCCTTTTCGCTGGAAACCCTAAGGAAGCGGTTTGTGTAACTGACATGCTTTTTGAAACTCATAGGCAGCTATAGCTTCAAAAAGCATGTCATAGTACTATAGTAAACCTCGAACAAAGATGCTGGAACCCCTCCGTCAAGGATTTTCTCATTTATATATATGAGCAAAAAGGTGACTGATGAATGATGACAGTTTAAGGAACAGAATAAGATTTTTAACAGAATTAATTAACTTATAAAGTTATGATAGATCGAAATATGAATTAGGAAAAAGAAACATAGATCTAAAACTAGATTGAGTGGAAAAGAGCTCAGTTTTTTTCCGCAACCTCAATTTTCTTTTTCCCATATCATTGCAACCTGATGGTGTAAAACCTTGATATTTTAAATTCAGATTATTCTATAACACATAATTCATAGTTTGAAATACAAAAAGTCGTTGGGTTGCAAAGATATATGGATTGTAAAATCAAAAATAAATCAGTTCTATTATTTTAAAATGAATTTTATTAAAGTCTGTAAAAACCTGATTGTGTAGAATGATTTGACTTTGTTATGTATTGTTGGAAACATCGATACTCGGGGATGAAGGTGCCTGAAAATATTTTTAAAAGTATTAAAAGAATAAATTTCTTCCATTCACGGATTTTATAATTATTTATTTACTTTAAAGGGAGTAAATGATATTTTTCGTTTTTTCAGGATTCCCAATTCCCAAAATGCCTACACAATGTTTTGTAGGCAATATTTGTCGAGAGAACCCATAATTAAAGAGGGTGTATAAGCGTGATTAAAGAGGGTGTATAAGCGTGATTAAAGAGGGTGTATATGTGTGATTAAAGGAGGTGTATAAGCGTGATTAAAGAGGGTGTATAAGTGTGATTAAAGAGGGTGTATAAGCGTGATTAAAGAGGGTGTATAAGTGTGAATAAAGGAGGTGTATAAGCGTGATTAAAGAGGGTGTATAAGTGTGATTAAAGGAAGTGTATAAGCGTGATTAAAGAGGGTGTATAAGTGTGATTAAAGGAGGTGTATAAGCGTGATTAAAGGAGGTGTATAAGCGTGATTAAAGAGGGTGTATAAGTGTGATTAAAGGAGGTGTATAAGTGTGATTGAAGGGGAAGTATAAGCGTGATTAAAGGGGGTGTATAAGCGTGATTAAAAGGATTAAAAGGGATGTTTAAGCGTGATTAAAGGGATGTATACAGTATAAGCGTGATTAAAGGAGGTGTATAAGCGTGATTAAAGGGGGTGTATAAGCATGATTAAAAGGATTAAAAGGGATGTATAAGCGTGATTAAAGGGGGTTTATAAGCGTGATTTTAAGTATACATCCATGCAATGATGACATAGCCTTCAAAGCTTTGTCTGATCAAGTATGAATTTTTTTCCTTTTAACTTTTTATTTTCGTTTGCGATTTTTCTGCGAAAGTGACTTGCGCATTTCTTGTTTATAAAAGCAATGGAGAAAATTCAATTTTCGAATAAAAAAACGACGGTATCTTCCACATTTTGACCAGATCTGGTTTTTAGGGTGGATTAGTTGTAAATTGGGCATTGCAAGACCTTTGCATAGAGGGTCACTAGAAATTACGCTTTATGTAAGTATTTCTACTTCCAGAAAACTACATTTATGCACAATTGTATCACTCTCACAGATGATGAAAATTTGCGCATATTTTCTCGAAAACATTGTAAACGGGATGTCTTTTACTTTATTGTCTTAAGGGATACTTCAGAAAGCAAAATATCCCTCAATAAGAAGAATCATGTTGGTCGAAACATTGTAAACTAAACAAAACGTAACTGTCAAATCTATGGGACATTACTTGTGCGACCGTGTGACCTTATAACTCCTCTAGATTGGATTTTAAATATTATATGAGAAAAGCAAATTTGTCCAATTACTTGTGCGACCGTGTGACCTTATAACTCCTCTAGATTGGATTTTAAATATTATATGAGAAAAGCAAATTTGTCCAATTACACATTAGAAATTTAAAACATCTTTGTTCTTTACAGTAGCTTTGATTGAAAATTTAAAGATTTACTAAAGTTTGACGTAGAAATGTAATAAAATTCAAAACAACTGAAATACATTTTCGGCAAAACATCTTTTTTATTTGGATTAAGATTAATACCAAAATAAATGAATAAAATCTGTTACTGTTGCATAATAAAGTTGACTGTATTGGATTAGTGTCATAAAAGTTCTAAATTAAAAGTAAAAAATTATAAATATAACCTTTTTCTATCAAAGTTTGGTTTAATCTTTAACAAACAAAATATTGATATTTTAGGTTAAACTTGTAAAAAACCTGGTAAATATTTTTTCTGGACTTTAGAAATCCTTCTTATTTTGTTCTTTAAAAATAGTTTATTATTTTAATGTTGTTTTTAAAAATTTTCAAATAAAGACAAAAAGTTTAAATATTTTTGCAAATAATTTTCCAATACCTGTAATAGAGAAGGATAAGAACTGATGCCAGAATAACAACCAATGTTATGAGAATGTATAGACTAAAAACAACAATATTTTCAAAATCTAGATTTAAACTTATTTATATGAAAATGAAGACTTTTGAATAGATCAGTTGAGTTTAAAGATTTTAAAACTTTCAGAGTTAGATAAAGTACTATAGTTCATATATTTAATAAAAAATTCTCGTTGTAAACTTGTAAGAGGAAATTATACCCAATTAGGGTTTCCAGGGAAAAGGAAAAATTGTTTCGCGACCATTTCACTTCGTTTGAGCCTTTCGTTCGCTCGCGAAAAATGCGAGAATTTCGCGAAAAAAAATAATGAGAAAATTTCGTTAAAGAAATAATGCGAAAATTTCGCGAAAAAATAATGCGAAAATTTCGTAAAAAAAAATGAAATAGAAATTATGAAGAAAAAATAACGAAAATTTCTCTTGAAACCAAATACCCAAAAGCCCAATTTCATCAAATTCATTCACCATTTTAAAACTTTCAACCTGTTTCAAGGACTATAAGCATAATGTAACTTTTTAAAAGCCCACCATAACTATTATTCAAAACAAATTCAATCTAAAACTCAAAGAAGCTCGTAGTAAGAATTTTCACTGCAGAGGGGTTTGAAAATTTCTATTTACAATTTAAAAACTTTTGCAGGATGATTTACATTCCACTGGAGGTATTCAGATATCCATCTGGATATCAGAAATCCAAAAAAAAATAATTTCCTTTTTGTGGTCTTCAGTCAAAGTTTAACTACGAACTCTGGTGAGAGAGTGTGATTTTTGCGTATTGCTGTTCCTGATATAAACTCCGTATACTCCAGGTAGAAACAAAAGGAACTCCAGTTCCTTCTCTTTGATGAAATGTTCCAGAAATTGCCTAGAAATAAAAGTTTTTATAAAAGCTATAATCTGAAACTTGCATGGATGGATTTCGTCTGAATTTTTACAGTAAATAGAAAAGCTGGAATGTCTAGTTATGCTGTATTCAATGTTATAATTAATCATGAAGAATAAAACACCTACCAAAATTCCATGAATCATTATTATCTCATCAAATAATAGAAATAATTATAAAATTTGATTTAATTTTATAAAAAAAACATAAAATTTCATGGAACATTTTTAATAATAAAATTTTTTTTTAATTATTACAAAGGACAGACAGAAGTTGATTTATCTCCTTCGATGCTCCAATTTTTTATCTTTATAACTTTGAACCTGATGTCGTCGAGTTTTCATATTTCGCACGGTGAACTAGATTCAATACTTTCAGTTGAAAATGTAAACACAATCAGATTGCAAAGATGTGGGAATTAAAAAATTAGAGTTTATGACGAGTTATCCTTTTATTGCATTTTTACTTTTTGTACTGAAGTATTTAAAGTGTTTCATAATAACTTAATGATTAGTTTGTATGACATCTTACACAGGACTAATTTCTTTAATCCGGTATAAATCCTAGGGATTTCTGGATTCACAATTTACTCCCATGGTAGGGTAAATGTAAATATTTCACCTTAAATCCCAGTTCTTCTTAAAAATACCCTAATAATCTTACTCTGGATATCTTTCAGGTTTACTAATGAAGAGAGTTTTATCATCGTTTAGACTTTTATTGATAAGGTAAATCTGTACAAAGTTAATCTTGATTTAATCAGGTCTTGATTATATTCTGGGGAACCCAAGTTCAGCTAGGGAAAGTACACAGGTTCTCTGCCTGGCTATGATGGTTATGAACATATCTAGCTCAGCTTGTGGTCTTGTTGGACCAGGATGTGGTCTGAAGACATCACGAGGAAAGAGGAGATCCAGATTGTTATAAGCTCTGATCTCACCCTTAATAACAGCAGTTCTCTGTCTTGTATTTAGGTAATTCTGACTCTACAACAGGTCTGTAAAGAGCTGTCTATAAAGAGCAGCGTGTCCTGCATCAGGATCATCTAGTTCTTCTGCTGACTATACAGCAGGTATGTGAATAGCTGTCTATAAAGAGCAGTGTCTTCTGCATCAGGATCATCTTCTGCTCTTGGAGTCATAGGTCTGACTGGATAATCTAGCTGCTCCAGATCACCAGCAAGCTCGGATCCTTCTGGAGTAGATATAGCAGCATCTGATATGCTCTGGTCTGTAGTCGGAGGATGCATATTAAGGTATAATATTGGGGGAGGCATGGTTCTCTGGCAGGCATATTGAAGATTCAACTATCTGATAGCGATATAAAGGTGCATGTCCTTGAGCCTTTGTTGTACAAACGGAGTAAACTCTACGTCTATATGTTCAAAAGTTCGAGCTGATTTCTTGATATCTTAATAAATATCTGAGAGGGGGGGGGGAGTGGGAGGGGTTTGCGCAGTTGAAGTCAAAATAAACTCAGCTTATGAAGCTTGATAATATAAATTATGAAATTATGAATTTATCAAATCTTTATCTTGCAGAACTTATGATAAGCTGTTAAATATCAACTACTTCATTTTCAATATTAAAATGTAGTCTTATTCCTTTTTTTGTCAGAATAAAATAAAAAATCCAAACCTGTAACTATCAAAGTCGTATAGGTGGTACATCAGAGCTGAAAATGTTGTCACAGAAAAACATTCAAAAGTATACAAACCTACAAAAAAAATAAAATAAAAATTAAATTTAAAAAAAATTTAAATAAAATAAAATTATTTATTAAATAAAAATTAATTCAATTTTGAAAGTAAGCTCATGTTAAATGCTAGTTTCAATAGATCTATAGATTTGATAAAAATAGTTTCTAAAATATTAGAACTTGATAAAATATGATCTGATAATGATTTAACCAATATGAGTATCATTTATAACGTTTTTCAAACATAATTTACCTAAACATTTTTAGCTTTTCTTCAGTTTAAATAAACATTTTAGACGTTTAAATATTTATGTATTTTCTAAAACAAAATGTTTCATGAGCGATACAGATAATTATATTTAAAGAACAATAGCTGAAGGGCCCGCGGCGTTGTCAGCTGAATTTTAAAAACACTGAAAAAAAGGTTTCGAATTTGAAAAAAGGTTTCGAATATTTTTGAAAAATATATGAGCAAAGACCGAAGAGCTTTATTTAAAAAATGGTTTTAAAATAAATGAAAAGCAGTCAAGTTTTGTTCATGTCTTACCTAGACTTCATTTCATGCCTTACATAGAGTCAGCATCATTTCCTGCCTTACCTAGAGCCAGCCTAATTTCCTGTCTTATAAAGAGCCAGCATCATTTCCTGTCTAAACTAGAGCCAGCGTCATTTCCTGTCTTACCCAAAGCCAGCAGCTGGATAATTTCCTGTCTTAAATAGAGCCAGCATAATTTCAAGCCTTAATTATATAAGGCTAGCATAATGTTATGCCTTACCTAGAGCCAGCATCGTTTCATGCCTTATACAAAACCAAAATAATTCATTTCTTACCTAGAGCCAGCATAATTTCGTGTCTTATATAGAACCAGTATCATTTCATGATTTCATGTCTTATATAGAGCAAGCATTATTTAATGTCTTTTATAGAGCCAGCATCATTTTATGTCTTAGAGCCAGAATCATTTCGTGCCATACCTAGAGCCAGCATTATTTCTTGCCATATACCTTTAGCCAGAATAATTCATGCCTTACCTAGAGCCAGCATCATTTCATGCCTAGACCTCTTCTTTTCGAGAACTGTGTTACTTCTAAAATAAATCAAAAATTGATATCAAATAAAAACTTAAATTTTTTTTTACAAAGAATGATATTATCTTACTACTATTATTATGTATTAGTGAAAAAAATTCCAACCTTTGAAGGGGTTTCTTGTCTTTCTGTCGAAGACTCTGTACAAAAACAAAGTTAATAAATTTTTCTGCTTGAACCATTCTTGTCTTTTACAATATGAAAAAGTATTGCAATTACAAATTTAGTGAAAAATAAAAATTTCGAATGTATTTCATGTACTTAAAGATTTAAAGAAATAACTGTATCTAAAAGAGATACTAAATAACGTAATAAAAAAGTAAAGAAACAATTTAAAAAACTGTTTTTAATGTAAAAGTCCTGAAACTTTTGATTCCGCTATTTGAGACTAAACTGATATAATTTGTAAACTTGTTCCTCAATGATAGAATTGAATGAGTGGAGGCTAACGAGGGATTCATCTTGAATTCCTGTATTCCCATATCCACAGGAAGACTCAAGTTCATCTAACAAATAATAAAAATATCAATCAATTTTGAAAAAAAAGTTGTCAGTGAATAATCAAGGGCGTTCTTTAAATTGCATTGACTTTAACATTTCTTTTACGCTTTTTATTGTATGTAAAAAGTTTGTTCATGATCTGTATATCAAATGCTTAATTCATATATCCAACCACTTCGTTTTACCTTTTATGAAAAACAGCATGTTTTTATAGGTTGAGCAAAATGACTCCGATTGAAAGAAAAATTCTAAAACTATATTTGCGACAAAATGGGTCCAGACCGAGGTCTAACTTTGGTGTTAATCCTAGGATCAAACTGTGTGCAAGGTTAAATTAATTCCTCAAAAAAATCCCGTGGCGATCTTGTACTGCAAGTTTAACTTCAATCAAGGGATTAGCTCTCAAAGGAATTGAATCTTTGTCACAAAATAAATGTTTCTAATCCCTTTATCCTTGCAACCTTATGGTGTAAACATTTGATAATTTAAACTCAGATTGAATGATCTATCTAAATTCATAGTTTAAAATATCTAAAGTATACGAATACGACATTGGGTTGCAAATATATTGGGATTCGATAATAAGAGTTTGTGGCAAAAACTCAATGCCTTTAAAGTGAAATAAGATTTGTAGATCAGCGCTGTTTAATGAAAAGGTTTTACCTCTGACCCCTGGAATAATATTATTTTCTAAAAGTTACCAATATCAATATCATAAAGTTGTTGATAAGGATCATCTGATACAGCCAGGGGGAGAAGGCAACAGACAAGACAATGAATAATCCTGTCATGCCAAGGTGCGGCTCGGAAATGAGGAGAAACCTAGAAAAATAATAAAATAATATAAGTTTTGACTAAAAAACTGTTTATCACAAAATATAGTACACTCTTCTTATGTTTAATTTTCGCTAACAATTGGTAAAAAACTAAAGAAACTAGTTTTTTTTAATAGTAATTAACTATCTTAATAACTAACCAATTATATAGTTAACTAACTAATTGATAAACTAAGTCACTAGATAATTAATGAACTAATAAAACTTAACGTCTATTGAACTACATATCACACTATCTTTTTAACTAACTATCTATCCAACTATTCAAGCAACTAACTATCTAACTAACTATCCAACTAACTATCTAACTAACTATTTAACTAACTATCTAATTATAACTATTAATTACTACTTAACCGGGAGATTAAGGGAGGATAATTAAATTGAGGGGAAAACCACTTAGCCGAGGGCCTCCAAGACCTTTTTGGGGTTCTAAACCTCACGAGCGTAGCGTTTTTCACAAAAATGTTGCGAAGTTTTCACAAAAATATTGAGAAATTTAGAAACCCAATTACTATTTTTAGAAATCATTAAATTTGCTTTTTAAATATTCTTCCATATGCATTAGTAAGAAATAAGAGAATTAAAATCATAATTGATAGTTTTTTGATTTCATTATTATTTTATCCCCCACGGTTGGTTATTTCGTTGAACAGGAGATTAAATTTCTAGCCATTTATTTAACTAACTATTTAACTAACTAATATCCAAATATATATCTAACCAACCATCTAATTAACTATCTAACTAACTATCTAACTAACTATTTAACTAACTATCTAATTAAATTTCTAGCCATTTATTTAACTAACTATTTAACTAACTATCCAAATATATATCTAACCAACCATCTAATTAACTATCTAACTATCTATCTAACTAACAATCTAACGAACTATGTAACTAACTATCTACTTAACCATCTAACCGACTGTCTAACTAACTATCTAACCAACTATATATCGAACTAAATAACTAACTATTTATCTAACTAACTATTATACTAACTATCTGACTAACTATCTATATTACTATCTATTTATCTAACTAACTATCTATCTAACAAACTATCTAACAAAATAGCTAACAAACTATCTAACTTAATATCTATCTAACCAACTATCTAACAAACTTTCTAACTAACTATCTAACTAACTTTTTATCTAATCATATAGTTATCTAACTATCTATATAGCTAACAAACTATTTACCAAACTAACTAACTTGATATATATCTATTTATCTTCTTATCTAGTATTTTTTAATGAGCTAATCCAACAGTTCTAACTATATATTTAACTATCTATCTAACAATTTATCTAACTATATATCTATATCTATTCATCTAACTATCTATCTAACAGTTCTAACTATCTATTCAACTATATATATAACTATCTAGCTAACTTTCTATCTAACTATCTATCTAACAATTTATCTAACTATATATCTATACGTACCTATCTATCTAACTATCTATCTAACTACCTATCCAACTATATATCTAACTATCTATCTAACTATCTATCCAACAGTTCTAACTATCTTTTCAACTATATATTTAACTATCTAGCTAATTATCTATCTTGCTATCTATCTGACTATCTATCTAACTATCTTTCTAACTATCTATCTAACTATTTATCTAACCATCTATCTAACAGTTCTAACTATCTATTTAACTATCTTTATAACTATCTATCTAACTATATATGTACAGCTATCTATCTAACTATCTATCTAAAAGGCTATTTTTCTGACTTTTATCTATATAACTAACTATATAGCTAATCAATTATTTAAATAATTTACTAATTAACCGTGTATTAATTTATCTATCTAAATTTGTATCTTATTTTTTTCCTACTATTTGTATCCATCTAACTGAGTATCTATCTCACAAGCTATATTTCTGAATTTTATTTAACTTTCTATTTATCTAACTATATATTTATCTAACCATATATTTATCTAAATATCTATTTATCTAACTATCAATTTATCTAACTATATATTTATCTAACTAACGATATAGCTAATTAATCATTTAAATAACGAACTAACTAACTAACTATCTATGTATCTCACTTTCAATATTTGTATCTTACTTTTTTCCTACTATTTGTATCCATCTAACTGATCTCACAAGCTATCTTTTTTACTTTTTTCAATCTAACTATCTATTTATCTAACTATCTAGTTTCTATCTATCTAACTAGCTTACTAACCTTAGTGAAAGAGAGAACACTGGCTGTAACTAGAAACTGGAGAAGAACCGGAACAAAGAACAAACCGGGGAAATTTATAAAACTAAACACAATTAGAATTTCAATTTGATAGTAGTTTAACATATATATATAAATATGCTAATTTTGCATTAATTTTCTTGTTTTCTAACAACACATCGAATTATTAACAGCACAGCTTAAAGGGACTGTATATATAAGATTCAACATTCATTGATTGCAAAGATATAAGAATTAAAAAATATAACTCTTTTAGCTTTTAAGAACACTTTAAATTGAGTTTAGAAGTAAACAAAGAGAAGTCGTTAATAGAAACTGCTCTTTGTTTCCATGTTTATTTACATCCATACTATTTGAAAGCTTGGTAGAAATCTAAATTGAGCTCAAAAGTTGTCTTTATTGTATTACAATATACAACGATGACTGTATATACTGTAAACTGTGTATACATGTGTACTGTGTATACAGTGTACTGTGTATACACTGTACTGTGTATACAGTGTACTGTGTATGAAGTGTACTGTGTATACCGTGTACTGTGTATGCAGTGTACTGTGTATTAAGTGTAGTGTGTATACAGTGTACTGTGTATGTAGTGTACTGTGTATACAGTGTAGTGTGTATTCAGTGTAGTGTGTATACAGTGTACTGTGTAAACAGTGTACTGTGTATAGAGTGTACTGTGTACACAGTGTACTGTGTATACAGTGTACTGTGTATACAGTGTACTGTGTATACAGTGTACTATGTATACAGTGTACTGTGTATACAGTGTAGTGTGTATTCAGTGTTGTGTGTATACAGTGTCAGTGTAGTGTTTGTACAGTGTATTGTGTAAACAGTGTACTGTGTATACAGTTTACTGTGTATACAGTGTACTGTGTATACAGTGTATAGATTAAATGAAAGAAGTTAAAACATTGAGGCTTAACAACTTGCGACATTAGCTTGTAAACAAGAAAATATTGTTAAAATGTTACAAAATGTTTTGAAAATAAAAATCTTGTTTACACAAATGTTGACTTAAGTTTACTAGAAGGAGCATAAATAAAACAGAACGTATAGGGTAGGGGGGGGGGGTCATGTAAAATTTGCTTTTACATTGTACAAATTAAAAAAATATCGATATCATCATGATTGTTGGAAACTACAATGAAAAAATTAATAAAAAACAATCTGTGTACAAAAAAAATCTAGACAACATTAAAATGAAAGAAGAAGAAAGAAAATTATAATGTTTTCTGGTTATCACTGTATTTATGTTTCAATCCTTTTTGTAAAATGATATCAGTGTTAAACTTTTCATTAATTTACTTTACTTGTCTGTCCGTTTGTATAAAAAAAAACGTAACTGCTAAACAAATCGGGCCCAAATTTTGTGTGGGACCTCGCAATACCCCAGGGAAGGTTTATCGCAAGACCCCAGGGAAGGATGATCAATTTTTTTCAAAATTCGCCTCTAACAAAATTTTATTTTTGAAAATTTAAAAAATCCACGAAATTTTTTCATAAAAGCCGTGAACTTTTTTGTTTGTTTTTGTTTTACAATGTAAACAAAGAGAAAATGTTCTCAATTGAAATAGAAGATCGGACAGCCTTGTTTAATTAAAAAAGACGAGATCTAATCAAAATAATAAATAAAACCAATATTCCCAAAATAGTTTTATTAAATATTTAACAATCATTTTCAGACATGTTTGTTCTTAATATTAGAGTTTATATTGTAAATTTGAAACAAAAAATACAATTTTATCATCAAAAGGATTTATAAATCTCTCACAAAAGAAAACAATTTTATAGAATTTTAAGATATATATTTGTATTCTCTCTGAATGTAATTAGTATACTGTAGAAGAATATCTTAATAATTTTCATATTATATGAATTAACATACTTTTGGAAAAGGAATTGAATTTTTGCCACAAACTAGCTCTGATTGTCTAATCCCAATATCTTTGCAACCTGTAATGTAATGTAAACCTTAGATATTCCTAAATTTTATTTGACAAAATTCATAGTTTGAATTATCAAAGTTTGAACCATCAGGATGTTTAGACTGAGTTCAGGCATTGTAAATCTATATAATAAAGCTCTTTGCTCATATACATATATTTGTATAGTTGTGTGTATGTATCTACGTATGTTAGATATAGCTAGAAAAACGGCTCCACCGAATTTTTTTTTAAATTCGAATTTTTTTTTCTTTAAAAATGAATCGAGTCTTTGACACAAACTCAAACTTTATGATTCCTATATCTTTAGAACCTGATATTGTCCTTTAATATTTCAAACTTAGCTAAGTGGATCCAATATAATTCATAGTTTGAAATATCTAAGGTTTAAACATTGGGTTGCAAAGATATAAGGATAATAAAAGCAGAGTTTGTGGCAAAGACTCAAATCCTTTACATTGTATTATGTATCTCCACTAACCTGATGACGTACACTAGAAGTTTTGTACTGATTAGTAGCATCCAGGTTATTAACTGGAGGAAGGTGGAACCAGATATCACAGGTCTACAACAGCAAATTTAGTTTTATCAAAGGAAAGAACTTTTGCGTATTTTATCCCAAAATCAAGCATTTAACTGTATTATTTCTTCCTCTGGGACAGACTTCTGCTGTAAAAACCAAGCAAAAAAAACAACTAAAATTTGAGGGACCAAGCAATTATGCCTGATATTAAAAAGCTGCCACGTGGATATCGATATCAAGCATTTTAGAATGTGTAATTTACATCAGTGTTATCTTAAACTTAAATGACGAAGTTAAACTACAAAGTAAAGACTCTTTTATTTCCTGTGGTTTTAACAGTTTAATAAAACTGTTTACAACGAAAGGCCATATTTAGTGTTTATTAATCAGGAAAATTCAAACAAATTGAAATATTTTTAACCTTGAAGCAATACAATGGGGGTTTGGAGATTAATCTTTGTTCTATTTCAGTCTTCGTCGTATCTATCAATACAATAAAGACGACTTTTTATTTTAGTTTATGATTTCTACCAAGCAGTCAAACAGCATGGATACACATAAACTTGGAAACAAAGAGAAGCTGTCAATTATCAGGTTTTCTTTGTTTAGTTAATTGTAAACTTGAAATTAAAAAAAAGCTGATTAGAAATCAAACATTAAAAGAAAATTCGTCTTTATGTGTATTTTCCCAAAGGCATTTTCCCAAGGGCGACTTCTCAAGTGACAATTTCCTAAGGGACATCTTGCCAAATGTGCAATTTTCCAAGAGGCAACTTCTCAAAGATTCGGTTAGGCCTTCTGAGGCGCCCCCGGCTGCAATAAGGGCCAAGTGCTGTAGCTTTAGAATGGGATAGAGGGGGGGGCGAGCGCTGCGGCTAGGATATACTTGAGAAGTTGCCGCTTGGGACATGGCTCAGTTGCCACTTAGGAAAATACCCCTGGGAAGTTGCCGCTTAACCCTATCCCTGCTGGGGTACTTGAAAACCAGGATACGCTGGGGGGGGGTCAATTTGCCCCCCCCCCCTCTAAATCCCATGTTTTATGTCCAAATATGACAAATGATACATCATTAGAAAGCTCTTGTGCTCTACTTTTAGAATCTGCAAAAAAATTTGCAAATTTGCGAAAATTGAATTTTTTTTCGCAAAATCCAGTTTTATAGTAAAAATGTTTGCAAAAAAAAATTTGTCCAAAAAATGACAAATTATACATTTTTGAAAAGCCCTTGACCATGCCATTTCAAATATGCAAAATTTTTTGCAAAATTTTAAATAACCTGATTTTTATTCAAGAAAAACTAAAAATGTGCAAATTTCCTTTGACAGGTTGTTTGCAAAAAATTTGCAATTTTTTTCTCGCAAAACTTGTGCAATCCGTTTCCTTATGTCATAGGCTTTCCAAAAAGCTAAATTTTATCAAAATCTGACAAGTGAAAGTGGGTCAAAACAAAGATTTAGTTTGTTACAGGCAAAAGCAGTCATTCAGGCAGTGTGCCTGAGGACTCAGGCAGTTAGTATTAAAGCCCGGTTTTAGGCCTAAAGGGAGGGCTTTGGGTATGTAAGAAAAGTCAGAAAATTTCAACAGCCTCAGACCAATACTTTTTGAGTTATGTAAAAAAAACTACAGGGGGGGGTCAAATTAACCCCCCCCCCCCAGCAGGAATAGGGTTAAGGGTAAAAACCTTTGGGAAAATACATAACATCCACTTTATTGTATTGATATAAACGCCGATCACTTTACCAACTCACCTGAAATATTGTTTTGATCTAACATGATAGTTCCAGAATGTGGCGAAAATAGAGAAAACTAAAAAAATCATTTTTATCAATTTAAAATGTTTTTTTTTATGTCTGCGAGTAAATACCTGATAGAATCATAGAAAATATGATAACTTGCTCGAAAGTGACTCCCAAGTAGTTGAAGTAATCCGTCTAAAAAAGTAAGATAATAATTGCGCGCCATGAACAAACGAAAGATTAAATTTAGCTTCGTGAATCCTTAGTTATGAGAAAAATATAAATTAATTATCCATGAGATTGCAGTTTTTGGCATATAATTGAAAAGCCTAAAACTCTACTTTGCAATCTGATGCATAATGGCACATTGCAATTAAGATGTGCACGCTCTCACACAAAAATCAAGCAGTATTTTGCTTATTGCTCCTTTTGAACTTAAGCTAGTAACAGACTTGTATAAAATATATATGACGTGAAGGTCTGGAAAAAAAAAAGTGAGTTTTGAGATGAAACCAAAGTCAATGGCGTTTCGATACTTCAAAGTTGAGGCTGTATAGAAATTTATTGACTCAGGGTTGTCTGTTTCTCAGTGGGCATAGACCTTTGATATTTCAATCATATGGATTCGTCTAGAAGTAGTCAAAAATTGAAATACCAAAGCTTGTTACCACACAAAGATTCAGACATCTAAAAAAACTATGCATCGATTTTCAATTTTCTAATTTCCTATTTCAATTTTTGTCCCTCAATTTAAAGTTTTTGTAACTAAAAGTAACCAATTGAGAGCAGCATAATTTAGTTGTATGTAAATTTTAGAATTAAACCTTCAGTGTTTTGATTCTGTGCTATAAAACTATTAGTTTTGGTCAATTTGCTTAGAAATATCATGTTTTGCGAAAAAAATATACGTTTTACGAATACTTTCGGTTTTGCACAGATTACAAAAAAATGCGCAAAAACGCGGAAAACTTATTGCGCGAAAATTACGCAAATTTTGCGCCAAAAAATATGGGCATTTCGTGGAAACCTAACCTGAATTAATGTTTTGAGTCGAAGTAGGACCACGCTTTGCAAGATCAATTGACCGAATGCTTCACAAACAACCTAAATTATCAAATTTAAAATGCAGTACTCGGAATAAAAGCGAAAAAGGTATGGAAAAATGAGATGACTTGAAATATTTTTTTATTTCCAAAAGTTGACAGGAGGTATTTGTTTTTTAACCGTTTTATAACGTGGTCTCCCTTCTCTGTATCTTGGAAATTGAGGGAGGTAGGTATTAGATAAATAGACATTTTTTTATTTTCCTTGATAAATTGATTTTTTTTCATAAGTCTGTAATTACATTCAAATTGTATGGCAGTGGCAGACCAAATTGTTAAATACCTAGACGAGAGGTTTTCAATGATTATGATTTCTTAAGGATTAATCCTAAAATTGTGTATATAAAAGTCTTTACTTACTGTTCATGTTTATTGGGATACACTGTAATTAAACTCAATCTCACTACTTTCTTTAATAGTATTTCTGTCTTTGCCACAAACTCTGATTATCAAATTCCTATATCTTTCCAACCCAATTTCGTAGACCTTATATTTTTTAACTATGTATTCTGAATGTGTATAGTCTAAGTTTAAAATATCAAAGGTTTACACTATCCGGTTGCAAAGATATAGGCCTTAAAAAATTTTTATGTGTGGCAAAGACGCAATAGTCAATTTTGTACTCATATTTCTATGTTTAGGGATACTTTTGTTGCGAAAGAAAAATAGAAATAAAATCAAAAAATTTTATTACTCGGTTTGAAAAATTGAAGAAAATATTACTTCAATAATTTTCATGTTGAGAGCCAGTTTCTCAATAAGCTTCTCCTCGTAAAGGAGCTCGAGGTACTCCTTGAACATGTTCGGCTTCCACTCAGCGTCCATCAGCTTATTCAGCTAAAATATGAGAACAATAAAGAGATTGCTAACGTAATTGAGGCGAACCCGCTTTTTTACAAAAGTTCAATCCATGACACTACTTTGGATACCAACGGAATTTAATAAATTTTCGCTTAACAAAATTTCGTGAACGAAAATTTTTGTTGTCCTTCCAATTTTTTGTTGGCTAAAGATTTTCGCAAAAGTTAACGAACATTTGGAAACCTTAGACGCATACCAGGTTATAATTTGGGTACCCTAGACGCTACCATGTTATAATTTGGAAACCCTAGATGCTGCCAGGTTATAATTTGGAAACCCTAGACGCTGCCAGGTTATAATTTGGAAACCTTAGACGCATACCAGGTTATAATTTGGAAACCCTAGACTCTATCAGGTTATAATTTGGAAACCCTAGACGCTACCAGGTTATAATTTGGAAACCCTAGACGCTACCAGGTTATAATTTGGAAACCTTAGACGCTACCATGTTATAATTTGGAAACCCTAGACGCTTGTTATAATTTGGAAACCCTAGACGCTGCCAGGTTATAATTTGGAAACCCTAGACGCTACCAGGTTATAATTTGGAAACCATAGACGCTACCAGGTTATAATTTGGAAACCCTAGACGCTACCAGGTTATAATTTGGAAATCCTAGACGCTACCATGATATAATTTGGAAACCCTAGACGCTACCAGGTTATAATTTGGAAACCCTAGACGCTACCATGTTATAATTTGGAAATCCTAGACGCTACCATGTTATAATTTGGAAACCCTAGACGCTACCAAATTATAATTTGGAAACCTTAGACGCTACCAGGTTATAATTTGGAAACCTTAAACGCTACCAGGTTATAATTTGGAAACCATAGACGCTACCAGGTTATAATTTGGAAACCCTAGACGCTACCAGGTTATAATTTGGAAACCTTAGACGCTACCATGTTATAATTTGGAAACCCTAGACGCTGCCAGGTTATAATTTGGAAACCCTAGACGCTGCCAGGTTATAATTTGGAAACCCTAGACGCTACCAGGTTATAATTTGGAAACCTTAGACGCTACCAGGTTATAATTTGGAAACCTTAGACTCTACTGGTTATAATTTATCGCATTCTTCCAAAAGTCGACTTTTCTTGACAAAAACATAAGCCGATTTTATTCAACTTTTTATTTCGAGTCGTGAGATCTAAACATGTATCAAAAAATAATCCAACTCTGTTAGTTGGGTTTTGATTGAGAGTTTGCTAAAACTCACGTAAACAAACTCTCCAAACAAATAACATTAATGTGGAAAAAAAGAAATTTGTGAAATCAAATTAATTTAAGGAAAATTTCAGTTAATTAAGGGAAAATATTAAGGATTTGAAAATGCATAACTTTTCTCTTCATTAAACATGTTGAGCTTGTCATTTTGACACGCCAGCAAAAGAAAAAGAAAAAAATTTCTAAATGAATAAGTTTGACGACACTATCAGTCATTTTTCTCGCTTCACGAACTGTAATTTAATAATCCCTATATCTTGTGACCGGATGGTGTATTTTCATTGACGGAAATCATGAGTTTGAAATATCAATCGAATATCGAAGATATGGGATTAAAAAAAAGATGTTGTGTCCAATGGAAGTGTTCAGTTTCCATAAGCTAAAAATGAGCGTTTAAAACTGAAATATCGAAAAAATAGGTTTTTTTACCTCAACTTTTATAGCAGTATCTTCTGCGAATACAAGAATTGCCAGGGTGGACGGAATAAACTGAACTAACGATAATAAAGCTGCCCAGCCCTTGCTCTGATGTTCACAAAGCGTGAGAAATCTTGGTTTTCTAGTAATCATACTCCAGTAGACCTACATACCATTTATAGTTATATATATTTTAATCAGTAGTGAACGGAAAACATACCATAAACTATTGTAAAATAAAAACGCGAATTGAAAAGTACTTCAGTTCAAAAAGCATTTGAAAGTCAAGGTTCTAGGATTGGTTTAAAGTTGGCAACTTTAGGCTTTACAAGCGTGTAAAGAAACATGAAGTATCATATTGTATGTTTGTATTCAAATATCAGAACTAACCTCGAATTTCTCATTCAAAACCGATTTAAGGACGCGATTAAACAAAATGATAAATTAATATCTAATCATACATAGCACTATATAAATTATATCCCTGAGTAACTATGTGGCTGAGGAGGAGAAGTCCACATGAAGTAATGAACACGTAATAAATATTAAAATCAAAATATTGTTGATATCTTCTATTTCCATCAAACTCCTAACAAAATCCACAAAGATTTCATTTCGACAGTTTTTTTTTATTCATTTTTTTCTCTTTTCTTATATTTTGTTTATTTTGTGTTTACTATTTGTTATTGTTATGATATGTATGTTTTCATTTAACTTTACATTCCAATTTTAATTCTTTTATAAAGTTATTTATTTTGAAATCATTGTATGACGTTCCTCTTGTATGATGTTTGTATCGTAATGTTGAACCGCGGTAGTGAAGGTAATATCCTGAAATTAATAAAAAAAAATGTTGTTTATTTGGATCTAATACAAGCTGAAACGGCCAAAGTGATCTGTGCGGAACCTGACATTACCAAAGGGAAGGTTGATGGTCAGCTAACAAGTTTTGAGATTTTTTTTTTTGAAAACTCTTGAAAAATTAGAAATAAAAACCCCCGTAAACAAATTAGTAACAGTAAACCGAAGAAAGGTTATCAACCTTTCTTGCCAATATTTAAATATTATTAAAATCGAAATACGAAAAAAAACTGAGAAGAACATTCTATCTTGACATTTTGTGAAAATCATCAGAAACACGGTGAGGATCTTGTAAGATTTAAAAAGGAAAAAATCGCAATGGCGGATGATTAACCGTTCTTTTGATAAATTAGATAAAAATAAATACACTTACAAAAGAGTAATTTTCTAACAAAATGATAATAATAATTATTTTGTATTCAATAGTTTAATAGTATTTACCTTTACTATATCTGCAATATTGAAGACGACTAATAGAAAATGTGAGAGAATAAAATAGTTTGAGATTATTATCCTAAAACCATAGATTAATTAAAAATGCTAGATAGAACACTAGATGTCGTCTTTTCAAGATTTAGGGGTTTTTGTTTTCAATATCCCTGGGACAGACGCCCAATTGAGTTACGCGCATGCTGCGTCTTTAAAAGATGAAAGATCTTGTGACCTATCCGTTATTTTAATTAATCTATGCCTAAAACTAGATCTAGGCTGAGGGTTGGGAGATTTCTCCAGGGTTAGTTTGAGTCCACAGCACTCCGAACTTAACCCCTCCTCAGGGATACAGTTCTTTAAAGCTTTCCCAGCAGTTTTAACCTTTAACTTCAAACCCTTCATACAAACAGAGGGTTGGATCAATGAATTCATTTTTATTTGTCTAAAAACTGTGAAGATCAGATTTTGATTTGGATATATTGTAGAATATTTCCCCATACCCCCAACCCCCTCCCATCCCCTAACCCCACTCTTATTCTTCTAATTCACTGGAAATGGATATTTTCCGATAAGTTTGTATACAATGTTAATAAAAAGACTCTTTCAGTTTTCTGCTGAAAATCGGAAAACCGTGCACTGTATTTTTAACTATGCATGTAAACCGTTGTGATTTATCTCAGCTGTACGTTTTCTAATTCGAATAAAACGTGTTATGTTACTCAATACTCAATATGTGAAAATAAATGTTTAGGGTTTTCCTACGACTTTTTGACGCACGTTATGATTTAAAAAGTCGAATTTAAAATGAAATAGAGCAATTCTGCAGTGCACACAGACCTATTTTATCCAAAAGTTGTTTTAGGGCTATTTTTTAAAAACTGTTTGCTTCATGATAAAATATCTAATGTAAGATTGCTCAAAATTCTTCTTCATCCATAACACATGAGTGTGACACTAACATCTCCCTTTTTAAAAGGAAAAATAATTATCCAGTCCCCTCCTGCCTGAAGATATCTATTTCTGTTATGTTTGTACTCGAGAAAGCTCGCCAACTCTTCAACTATTTTCCCATTGCCAAACCTCTCCTTCATACAGGTGTAGTAGCCCTGAGAGTAAAATCAGTCTTAAAGGAACTGTAAGCGTAATTTCAACTGACCTTCCATTTCTAGAGTGACATGTCCAGTTTACAACGATACCCTTTAAACCTTTACAGATTAAGCGGAAAATGAAGTGCTAAGAAACGTAAGGGAGTGTACACAAGCACTGAGAATACAACGTACAGTGTGTACACTGTAATCGCGAGTCTCCCGGCACTCATGACTTAATCTTCGGCTCTACAAAAGAGGGAGTCTACCTTATTGTTGTCAGATCAAAGTTTTAAAGGGTACCGTTGTGAATCGCACAATCCTCTCTTTTAAATGAAAGGTCACTTAAAATTATGCGTACAGCCCCTTTTAGAGGTTGAATCATTTGAAAAAACTATGATTTTCAAATCTTTGATACCCAATGTTACACCATGAAGTTAAAGGATTGCGTAAATTTAAGTTTGATTTCGAATTTTAAATTCATTTTTATAAAATCATGATTGATTATACATTATTTTAGTATTTACAGATTTGTCTTCATAAGATCATAAAAATTGTTAATTATTAGCACTTTTAGAGTCTGCAACTTAGTGTCGAAACAGAGTTAAAATAATCTGATCTTTTTTTGTTTGTTTATCCTATGTGATTTTTTACATTTTCTATTTTTTCATCGATTTTGATGGTTATTATATCGTTAGAACTGACGAGGGTCAACCCAGACCGAAATATATTTTCAATAAATGTGGAACTAACATGTACTTTTTTACTCTACAGAGGTTTGGTCCCTCACCATCACTGAGTTTTAAAATAAAACTTACTTTCCCCCTTAAACTATAAATACGACAGTGTTGAAAGAAATGAAATTTCAGTATGTTTTTATTTAATTTCCAACGACAGATATTTTTTTCATTTTTAAGAATTAATGCAGCATTTTCAAGTTTTACCATAATTTGAAATAGAATTAGAAAGATTAATAAACTCTATTTAAAAAGTTTGTTGTTTAATCAAAGGAGAAAAATCCTTGAACGTTTATAATTCTTGTGTGTTGAGTTCAAATATAGGAAATATGTTTGAAGCCTCCACAAATACAATGAATTGGTCTGCCGGAAAATAATTATAGCTTTCAGAAAACCTAAAGGAACAATTAGAAAAGGAAAATAAAATATATTTAATATAAAATTATTTACCTGCGAGGTTTCGTGAAAAAATTGTTCAATTTCATCAATTCGAGAGAGGGTCACTTTTCTTAGTGATTTATTTCCCCTAAGCACAACAAAGAATCAGCAAAAAAAAATGTTTTGGATAATAAGGCCCGATTTTTTGGTAACTCACAGGCCGCCAGAAAAGATTTGTGGACGGACGAATTACCTCAACTAAATTTTGATTTGTAACTAATTTTGTAAGTCCGTCATTAAAAACAAATAAAATGCCCGGCGTTGCCCGTGAAATTTTAAAAAAATTGAATTTTGAAAAAAATCTTTTTTTGTTGTTGTCTTGTTCTCATTGCGATACCAATGGGTTCTGCCAATTCGGAGCTAATTTTGTGACGAGCAAAGCGTGATGGAAGCCTAGTGTTATTAATAAAGACATAAATACCTGAAAGAAAGAATGTATCCAAGTATTGAAGTGAGAGCAATATGTTTATTTTTACTCTCATGACATTCTTCATATTCAAGTTTAAACAGTGTATCATTCGGGTCCGCCATACTATTCTAGAAATATAAACAAAACTTTATTTTCCCGTTTCTCACATGTACAGGTTTTCAATTTGTTACGAATCATATTGATTAAAGGGACTGTAAGCGTAATTTCAAGTCACACTGCATGCAAGGATTGCCAAGCTCGATTCACAATGGTGCCCGGAAAAGCTTTATCTGATCAAGCATGAATTAATTATCAATGGATCAGATAAAGGTATCAAGGGTACTGTTGTTAATCGGTCTTTATCATCTTTGTAAGGAGAGTCACTGAAAATTACGCTTACGGTACGGTCTCTTATGAAGTGACTTTTTTTAACCTCTGCCAAAGCCATAATTATAACTTTTTTTAAATTTGCAAACATCTACAAACTAAGCCATACATATTGTCTAAATCCCACGGTTTTCATGAGTAATGTATAGGCTGAATATTTTTAAAATTCTAATTGGCTTTGTTTAAGATTTTTGCCTCTTCAAATTTATTTTTAAATGGAAGTGATGACTGATGACATTTTCAGTTGAAGAAGATATGCAATCATGAGGTTTTTCCATTTGTTATCTATATAAACTAGCTGAAAGGCCCGGCGTTGCCCGTGGAAAAAGAATATGAGGAAAAAAAATCATTTTTAGCCTATAACACCCCCCGGCCACCCATGAGTGTCCACAACAAATTTCAGGACAATCAGTCCAGCCGTTTCACACCGGATTAACCAGAGTGAGCAGCATTCGGTTTCTTCTATTTGAAATCAAACGAGTTTTGGTCTTTCATTCAAAAATCATTTACTTTACGGATTTGTTTATTCTGTACTTTTTCATACAAAATGCATATGCCGACAAAAAAGTATTTTATAAATAAGGCTAACAAATTATGTTTAATGGGTCAAATTGTGATTAAAAGTCACAGCTTTCTGGAATATTGACAGAACCGTAAATCCACGTGTTTTGGCCGGCTATACGCAACATATACGAATGTCTTGTTTTATTATATAGATAAAGTAGTAATCTCTGTGTCTTTGTTTGTCAGGTTATGACTCAGGAACTCTTTAACCGATTTGCCTCAAATTTTGAATGGGGAACTCTGAGGAACCACGGAAATGATATAATCCAGGTTTAAAAGTTCTAAGTTGAATAATTTGACTCTTATAAAGAAAATTTTGTTTCAATCCAAAGCTGTGTTCCTAAACTATTGTATATAAACATAAACAGTAAACATCTTTTTCCTTTCTCAATACGAAAAGTGAAAAACTAAAAAAATATTATAAACCAAATATTTTTATTGGCCTCTTGATTTAAATTAAAAATTGTCGTTTTAAACTGATAAAGTACGCTATCAATTGTATAAAGAATACCAAGCAGAATGTATATTGCAAGGAAGTGTTTATTTTCTGTATATCATAATATATCTTTTATATTTTTACTAATATTTACACCTTTTAACAAGTTCACATTTCTAAAGTGTAACAAAAACCTGCAAAAATTCACAACTTCTGTCCCAAACTATTTTTTAAAGTCTTTTTCCATCCGGATCAGACCCCCGGCCCGTCCTGTGATTGTTAAATATAAATATTCATTTTGTATCAAAAATGTTATGCTTACCCTAATATCTGATATTCTCTGAGAAAGTCTTGAACAGGTTGTACTGATATGGGAAGGATGAAAACATTTGAAGAATTCTTGTTTCTTCACAAAAATAAAAACCACCAGGACAATAAACATGTAGAGAAATATCACCAGGCTCATATTTCTGGAATAAAACTAAAATATTTTATTCAATATTTTGATCGGTGAAAAAGACTAGCTAAGGCCGAGTTTAAAGAATTTTAACCGCCTCGCTGAACCGCCAATAACCGGTTCCAACTGAGCTCCAGCTCAAATCTCGAAACACTTATTAAAATTTCCAGCTGAACCTACCATGTTTGAACCGCGTTTAGACTCTGGACACAGTTCAAATTCTTTAAATTCGGCCTCTCATTGGACTTAAAGCTTGTTATGAAGGAGGACTATTGCCAAGTAAAAGGACTATTACCTGGTAAAGGTACTTTTACTTGGTAAAGGGGCTATTACAAGAGACAAGTAAAAGGACTATTACCTAGGAAAGGGATTATTACCTCGTAAAGGGACTATCACAAGAGACTAGTAAAATAAAAGGACTATTACCTAGTAAAGGAGCTATTACAAGAGACTAGTAAAAGAAAAGGACTTTTACCTAGTAAAGGGGCTATTACAAGAGACTAGTAAAAGAAAAGGACTATTACCTAGTAAAGGGGCTATTACGAGAGACTAGTAAAAGAAAAGGACTTTTACATAGTAAAGGAACTATTACAAGAGACTAGTAAAAGGACTAATACCTAGTAAAGTGGCTATTACAAGAGACTAGTAAAAGGACTAATACCTAGTAAAGTGGCTATTACAAGAGACTAGTAAAAGGACTAATGCCTAGTAAAGTGGCTATTACAAGAGACTAGTAAAAGGACTATTACCTAGTAAAGGGATTATTATCTCGTAAAGGGACTATTACCTGTTAAAGGGACTATTACCTAGTAAAAAGACTATTACTTAGTAAAGGGAATATTACCTGTTAAAGGGACTATTACCTAGTAAAAAGACTATTACTTGGTAAAGGGATTATTACCTAGAAAAGGGACTTTTACCTAGTGAAGTGACTATTACTTAGTAAAGGGAATATTACCTGTTAAAGGGACTATTACCTAGTAAAAAGACTATTACTTGGTAAACGGATTATTACCTAGGAAAGGGACTATTACCTAGTGAAGTGACTATTACCTAATAAAGGGACTATTACCTAGTAAAGGGACTATTACCTAGTAAAGGGACTACCCTGACAAACCAACTCCTCTTCATCTCTTTTCCCGTTAGGACAATCATCTATACTGTCACACACCTTATAATATAGTTCTATATAAGATCCTTCAAAATAAGAGTGTACGCTATATATTTACTAAATTGATCAGTTTTTATCACTTTAAGAAGTTATCAAAATTCAAGGACTTTCGAAGAATCTTTTCATCGAAGACACTTTTTAAGATGAAAATGTGTGGATTTGTTGATGTTAATGGGATCTCCAATGAAAAAGTGAGGATCTATGAATATGATAGGGTTTTCATTTGCAATTGTGCAATAATAGCGCACAATTTGATATGTAACATAACTTTACAAATTCCAATATATCTTGCTGTGTGCCACAACAAAAAACCGTACTAGTAAGATAAAAATATTATTTTCTAGTGTCTCCTGATGTTACGAACATTAGAATAAAAAGAAAAAGGAGTTGAGTCTTTGCCACACACTTAATATGTTCAAATCCTTGTCTTTGCAACCTATAATTGATGTAAACTTCGATTATTTGATTTGACATAATTTACAGTTTGAAATATTTATAAGGTCTATGATATTTGGTAGTGAAGATATAAAAATTAAAAAATCAGAGTTTGTGGCAAAGACTACATTCCTTATGCTCATCATTGCGTTAAAACTTGTCGCATTAATAGCAATAGTTCTCCATTGCCTCAAAAGCTAATTTTTTTGCAAGTTTTTTGAAAATTAAAATCGAAACATATTTTCTATTATTACTAAAGGCAATTACTGTTGCCGATAAAAACAGTTAGTGTATGGACACTCTATTCTTTAATAATATAAAATTTTATGAAAATAAAAATAAAAACGAAACGAAAACAGATAGTTTTTCCGATCCTTTTCAACAACGATTAACAACCCATACATGCATATACTCACGTAAAACTATATCAATTTTGACTATTTGCGAAGCATCATTAGGGCCGATTATGACTATTTTAGGTCAAAAAAGGTAGGTTTGACATCTTATGAATCAAAGAGAATGAGAATCTCTAGCAAAATGAACTTTGGAGGATTCTTTTGGGTAGTGACGAAAATACAGAGCATGTCATAATGGATTAAATCAAATCTTTCAAAAAGATTTACCTATCAACACAGCCAGCAAAGTTGCAAGCAGTTATTTTGAATAGGTATGATGTTGCCACCTCCAGTTCAAGAAACTGAAACTCGGTCTCATTCCTAGGAAATATAAAATTCTACAGCGAATCCTATATATATGAATACATAGACAGTCATAAGTTTTTTGAAAATTCTGAAGACACTTCTTTTTATTTTTCATTCAAAGTAAAGTAATAGCCCTAAAATATGATATATATGATATATATATGATATTGATATATTAATATTAAACTCATTTTTCCGCGGAATTTGATCTGAAATATGTGATACGACATTATAAAAACTCTTGCTATGTATTCATATATCTGGGATTCACTGTAGATAGAAAACGATGATGGCTTGATAATTGTTGTTAAGAGGGAGGTTTAAAAGAGTGCCGTTGTGAATCTGACACATGCCACTCTATAACTGGAGGGTCACTTGAAATTACATCTACTTTTCCTTTAATCTAAACAGATATAAGAGTATCTGTCTACATTTTGTGAGTCTTAAGTGTCAAACCTTTCAATCCCATTATGCAGTATTGACGCCCCGTACGTGTGTATATATCTTCTCTAAAAATAATTTGTCTCCCCCCCCTGCCCTCTCTTTCGGGTTTCATTTGCTGAATTGGTGAAAATAACTGATATATTGGATGAAATCAATAAAAAGTTGCGTTTTGATATCAAATTTTTCATTTTCCCCCCANAGCCCCCTCACTCAGTGATCAAGGTCATGAGTGTCGATGAAGCAATTACCAAAATAGTGACTTAATACAAGAGAAAGTGATATTACGAATACAACGTTTCCTCATTTTGTTCGTAACAATATCAAATGTACTGTGCATTAGAATTTTTAACAGTGTTTGAATAAAACTAAAAATTTATTATTTTCCAAAAGATATTTGATCTTTTACATCCTTTATACGCACTCTGTTCCTATATTCCCTGGAGAATATGTATTTTAAAACAATTGTTGGAAAGAATATTATATTTGATTACATTATACTCCGGAGAAGTTTTCTAAGAAATAAAGGAAAATTTAACTGAAACTTTTCAAAAGTCTGCATAATAAAACCTCGAGATTAATTCATGTTCATTTTGTTAAAACAGAATATTCAGATTTGATGAGATACATTTATAAAACAAAATTACTTACATTTCAGATTTTCAATAAAATCTAAAATTATACTGTATAGCAAAATCGCAAAAGTTTACATTATCTCAAACATTTTCTATGGTAAAAAAATAAAAATAAATAAATTTTTACCAACTTAATTACTTCATTTTTTCAATTGCCTTTTATACAATTTAGAGGAATAGAGTTTTTGCCACAAACTCTGATTTGTATTCCTTAAATCTTTACAACAGTATCTTTTATTGCATTTTAGACCATACAAATTAATGTTTTACCATGACTTAAAAAAAATGTTGATAAATTTCGAACGTTCACGGTTTGAAAATAAAGTGACAATATAAAATGAAGATTTTATTGAGTAAAAACACCTTATTATAAACTGTAGATTCTAACCTGAAGCAATGTTGAAATTTATGTGGTTTAAAAACTGACTGAAAAATGTTATCAGGAAACTTACAGTAGTGTTCCTCAACCATTTTATCTCCTAAAGTAATACAATTTTTCAATTTCTGCTGCGCAAGTCAATGGTTTCTTTCAATTTCATTTACTGATGCTAAAAGTTTTATTTGAAAATTATTTTGTATTAAATAAGAACCTGCAAGATTGTATGCTGTAGCCGTGATATTCTGAAGTGAGTTACTGGAATCATTGAAGGCTGCAAACGCAATTATAACTCTAAGATAAAATTTAATGAAACAGACAGCTATTTTTTTAAGGCTAAGTATTTGGTAGTTCCCGGTGTTGCCAAGGTAACTCATAGTTACTCCCGCAGTTTTCCCGCTCTTGGCCTTAAATTATGATTTTGGCCAATAGTCTCCAGTCCCTAAAAGAATTTCCGCCAATTTTGTCGAGCCGTTTGGCCATCTATAGCGAACATGCATATAAGCGAAGAGCTTAAATCTATTTGCATTAAGGACAAAATTAAATAAATTTATGGTTTAATTTCAGTAAATCAGTTTTAACTCATTAAACTGCAAAACGAAAAACATAATCAGAGTAAAACATCCTATGTCAAATTTTGGACTGGTTTTGCTTTTATGTTTCTTGATTTCTGAGAATTAAGGGAAATGATTTTCAAGCTGGTGTTTTATTAAATTCCTGCCAATGACTGATAACTTTGGGTTTACTTTAATATCATTAACAACTCTAATATAGTTATTCTCTTCAGAATTCAAAGTTGGACACTCGTCACTAAAAAATTAATCTTTTACACCGTGAAATTTTTAATATTTTAATATTTCTTAAAACTTTTTTTAAGGGTTTGATCACTAATATATACTTTTGAAATTTCAGGCAAAATTTCATCATTCTGCTGAAATTGCAAGCAAATATGCGCAATATTGCGAAAAATTGCGGGAAAATAGCGGTTTTCTAAGTGATTTCTAGACATATATTTCAGGTTTAAACCGGTACGAAAGACTTAAAGTTTTCATTCTATTTTTCTAACTGGACATTTGGTGCATTTTGAAATAGATGAACAATATTCTTTTTAAATGGAAGAATTGGTTGGCAGGTGTAAAGATTAATTTCCTTTTGTCGTCACAGTCGTTGATATTGTCACATCGCCATTCCTTGGGAATACACTGGCTCTTACTATAATTTCATTTACCAAGTTTTATCTTGTTATAAAGGGGTTAAACATGTTTTAATTTGCTCTTTTATGATGCACACAAAGAAATATCAAATTTTCATGCCACAAAATTTGTTGAAGCACCGGCGCCAAACTCAATGAATAATGCTACTAAGCTGAATTTGGTTCCGGTTTTCCGAAGAATTTAGTTGGATGACAATTTACTTATGTGTTAAGGGATCTATTTTAAGAATAATTGTATTAATTCTGACTTTCTTTTTCATGTTAAATTTATGGAAGATTTAATATATAATTTAACAAATACTTTAGGATAATTGGTATAAATCGTTTTATGTGCACAAAACTCTGAGAAGTGAAAATTAAACAAAATTTGGAACTCAACAAAAATGTTAGATTTGTTGACAAAATTTGGCATATGTTCCTAATGCACGCAAATAAGTTATTCTCGCAGAGATCTTCTATCATTCGAGTATTTTTCTTGAGATCCGGTCTCTCCCGCCGATTCTGGCAAATTATTTCCAGATTGTGTGGCATGTTGTACGTTCCGTTTCCTGCCGATTCAAAAATATTATTTAGTATACTAATCTCACTGTAAAAATGATGGTGTATCACTGTGACATTACCAGTACATCTTTGTGACCTCGTACAGCTTCTTTAGATTTAATTTTACGCACAATTATGAGAAAATCAAATTTATTTGGTTACATATTAGAAATTTAAACATTTCTGTTCTTCTCAATACCTTTCAATTGAAAGAGTTATGATTAAAGATTTAAATCTTGAGTGCAATTTACTGTAGTTCGAAGCGTGGTATGGTCTCATTAAAGATATTCTGAAAATATGTTTAATCCGATGAAAACTGGTCATCGACACTGATGTTTTTGAAAAATATAAATATAAAATTAAAATAAGTAAAATTAAAATTAAAATATCCATTGATCGTACAATTCAGTTATTTCTAACTTTACAGATTAAAAAATAAAACGATAGCATTATGAAACTCATTTATTTTCAGTTTTCTTAAATCACACTCTCCCTTTACCTGAGTCAAATCTCCAAAGAGAGGTATTCCTTTCAGCACTTTGTGAAACACACCGAGTGTTGTTTAATGTTGACTCCCAATGCGTCTAAATATCATCTGTATATGAAGTGTCTTATCTATAAAATGCCCTATCTATGAAGTGTCTTAACTATAAAATGCCCTATCTATGAAGTGTCTTGTCTATAAAATGCCATATCTATGAAGTGTCTTATCTATAAAATGCCCTATCTATGAAATGTCTTATCAAAAAATGCCCTATCTATGAAATGTCTTATTTATGAAATGTCTTATCTATGAAATGACCCATCTAAAAAATGTCTTAACTATGAATGAAATGCCATATCTATGAAATGTCCTATCTATGAAATCACTTATTTATTAAATATCTTATATATAAAATGAATCATCTATGAAATGTCTTATACATAAGATTTCATATCTATGAATTGTTATCTTTGACATGTATTCATGTAAAATTTCTATCTATTAAATGTCCGAACGCCAATTTAATCTGAATAAAATTTGAAGAATATTTTTTGTTTTGCATTTTTAACATTTTAATATCATTCAGCGTTAAAAATAGTTTTGGTGGTTTATATTTACCCTAGGATATGTTCCCACTGCTTCAGCTGTTGCTACCCATATCTTCTGCTTCGCATCATAACGAATCTTTTTTGAAATGGCGGAATTTTCTTTCTTTTCATACACTATACGACCTACAGATTTAAATTATTAAGTTAAATTATCAGGATATCTTCGTGGTTCAATTTGAATTTATATGCTGAAAAGGGTAAAGCAGTAATTGTAAATAAGTAATACAATAATATTCATAAACTTCTGTGTTTAATATTAATCGGAACTTTCCAGAAGTTTAACCACAAAATACATTTTTGAATTTAAATGATTTTAAAATATATAACTCTATGGATAGTAGTTTGTTTGTATTATTTATTACCTGTTTTATCGTAGTCAATTCTTCTGTAAATCCCGAAAAAATCAGTTTTACTCCTTGGAATAGAATATTTCAAAACAATAACCAACGGAAGGTATTTAACATTAAAAGACATTCAGCGTAATTTCCGGAGGCCTCAAGAGGTGCATTTCCGACAATAACGGTCCCATAGATGGATCAAGGATAAAAAAATTTCATTACTTGTAAATAATGTGAAACACTTTGTTTGCAAGCTTTTTTAAATCTAAGAAATATTGATATTTACTTTCTAGAAATGGATTTAAAGGATTTATAAAGGATTTAAAGAATTTAAAGGATTTAAAGGATTTAAAGGATTTAAAGGATTTAAAGGATTTATAGGATTTAAAGGATTTAGAGGATTTAAAGGATTTATAAAGGATTTAAAGGATATAAAGGATTTTAAAAGATTTAAAGGATTTAAAGGATTTAAAGGATTTAAAATATTTAAAGGATTTAAAGGATTTAAAGGATTTATAAAGGATTTAAAGGATTTAAAGGATTTATAAAGGATTTAAAGGATATAAAGGATTTTAAAAGATTTAAAGGATTTAAAGGATTTAAAGGATTTACAGGATTTAAAGGATTTAAAGGATTAAAATGATTTAAAGGATTTAAAGGATTTAAAAGATTTTTAGGATTTAAAGGATTTAAATATTTAAAGGATTTAAAGGATTTAAAGGATTCAAAGGATTTAAACGATTTAAAGGATTTAAAGGATTTATAAAAGATTTAAAGGATTTAAAGGATTTATAAAGGATTTAAAGAATTTAAAGGATTTAAAGGATTTAAAGGATTTAAAGGATTTAAAGGATTTAAAGGATTTAAAGGATTTAAAGAATTTAAAGGATTAAAAGGATTTATAAAGGATTTAAAAGATTTAAAGGATTTAAAGGGTGAATCGAATGTCCCTCTTTAAATGGAATGTCGATTAACGTCACTTTAAGTAGCATCTAGCTAATATTTAACTACAGTGGTAGGCGATTATAGCAATACAATGAAGACGCCTTTTTTATTTAAGTTTTTATTGTTTCTTTGTTCGTTTGAAGCTTTTTCGAATTACAAGTTTACGAGTAATCAAAGAGAAGCTCTTTTAATTAACAGCTTCTATTGACTCCTATGCTTATGTGTATCCAATATCCGTGCTGTTTAACCCTATCTCTGCTGGGGTACTTGAAAACCAGGATATGCTGGGGGGGGGGGTCAATTTGACCCCCCCTCTAAATCCCATGTTTGATGTCCAAATATGACAAATGATACATCATTGGAAAGCTCTTGTGCTCTACTTTTAGAATCTGCGAAAAAAATTGCAAATTTGCAAAAATTGAATTTTTTATCGTAAAATCCAGTTATATAGTAAAAATGTTTGCAAAAAAAAAATTTGTCCAAAAAATGAAAAATTATATATTTTTTAAAAGCCCTTGATCATGCCATTTCGAATATGCAAAAAATTTTGCAAAATTTTAAATAACCTGATTTTTAATCAAGGAAAACTAAAAATTTGCAAATTTCCTTTTACAGATTGTTTGCAAAAAATTTGCAATTTATTTTCGCAAAACTTGTGCAATTCGTTTCCTTATGTCAAAGGCTTTCCAAAAAGCTAAATTTTATTAAAATCTGACAAGTGGAAGTGGGTCAAAATAAAGATTTAGTTTGTTACAGGAAAAAGCAGTCATTCAGGCAGTGTGCCTGAGGACTCAGGCAGTTAGTATTAAAGCCCGGTTTTAGGCCTAAAGGGAGGGCTTTGGGTATGTAGGAAAAGTCAGAAAATTTCAACAGCCTCAGACCAATACTTTTTGAGAAAAAAAACTACAGGGGGGGGGTCAAATTGACCCCCCCCCCCAGCAGGAATAGGGTTAATAGCTTGATATAAATCAAAATTGAAATCAAAAATCGTCTTCATTGCATTGATATATCATCTATCATCTATTACTTTCAATAAATCATCTATTAAAAAATCACAATAAAACTTACTTGAATGAGGAAATGGATGTTCTGTTCTTAGTTGAAGTAGCAGAATTAAAAACGATATCTTCCAAACAGCAACCTAATGATAATAATTTTTTGATATGATAATGATACTAGTCTTTTGCTAAACATTTCCAAAATTACAAATTTAAAACAACAATAAGACAATGTGCCAGTCGGATCGCTTCACGTACGGGGGTGCTAGAATCGGGAAACACGCCGGTCACGGGGTGCAACCAAGACTTTCAATTAACAAACTTGAAAATTATAGATTAACTGTTATTTCTTGGTCTTTTTGTAGCAATTCTAAATTGTAAAAAGTGTAAGACACAGTGTAGGACACAGTGTAGGACACAGTGTAGGACACAGTGTAGGACACAGTGTAGGACACAGTGTAGGACACAGTGTAGGACACAGTGTAGGACACAGTGTAGGACACAGTGTAGGACACAGTGTAGGACACAGTGTAGGACACAGTGTAGGACACAGTGTAGGACACAGTGTAGGACACAGTGTAGGACACAGTGTAGGACACAGTGTAGGACACAGTGTAGGACACAGTGTAGGACACAGTGTAGGACACAGTGTAGGACACAGTGTAGGACACGGTGCAGGACACAGTGTAGGACTGAGGACACAGGATCGAGTCGCCAGAAAAATATGGAAAAATCGCAAATTCTCCTGTTAAAATGATGTTGAATCTATGAGGAATAATTATTTCCTTCTTTAATATTATTTTTGAATTATTTAAATCTTAAAATTTCATTTCATTCTAGGGTTCCATGCACAGATTCTTTTGATTCAATTTTAGAAAAGTTTGACAAAATTATGTTAAAAATTTCCTTGAATAATAATGTTTATTTGTTAATTTTCAAAAATCTACCTTTTGAGACACTGCACAACTTTAACGCAATCATGCACAAAACATGTAACATTCTTTTGATATCCATAACATCAGAAAAATAATTTGTTTTCCTATCAATACGATTTATTTTTAATTTGTGCAGATAAGTTAGCCAGCTACAAATCAAGTTTTGGTTATCATTACGTAATTGCAAATGGAAACCTTGTTTGATTTTGATGATTTCATGATTTTTTTAGTTGTAAATATTCTTACCGTCTCCTATATTACACTCAAAGGGGTCAGAACACAAATCACAGAATTTACCACTGTAGCCTAAATATCGAGTTTATAAACATTTTCAAAATTATTATTAATCTTATGTTCAAATTGAGACTTTGTCATAAAACTCTTATATTCTAATCCTGATGTCTTTGGAACTCAATGTCATGGATCTTAGACATTTTAAACTATAAATATTAAATATAGTTATAAGGATTAGAAAATTGGAGTGTGTGGCAAAGATTCAGCTCCTTTTTTATTGTCATTGGTATCATTATTATTATTATTATAATTATTATTGTGGTAATTATCGCAATTGTTATCATTATTTCATTATAATTATTAATATTATTATTATTATCATCATTATTATAATTCAAATCAATATTTCTATTATTACTACTACCTACCTTTAGTGCAGTTGCAAAAGAAATCATTAATACCGTCAATACAATATCCATTCCTAAAATATATCTATAGAGTACTTTAAACTGGACAGAAGGAGAAGATAAACTCTAGGTGACATGAACGATACAACTTTGAGACCTCGTAGCTCCTCTTTGCTTTGCTTGTACTCACAAGTATGAAAAAAATTTATTTTCCTGGTATATTCATAGAGAACGATTTTTGGACCCCCCCCCCCTTAATATTATTAATATATGTTATCACCTGCATGGATTAGGATAACATTCATTGATATTTGTTTCACAGAACCGTCCTGTAATAATAACTATTATATTTAATGCACATATGTTAATCAATTATTTACTTTCTAAACAGGAAGAGTAAAAAACACGACGATCATTTTTTAACTAGAAAATCAACAATATTTATAAAAAGATATTTTTTGTTTTTCAGAAAATAAATCCAATAACCGAAAAAATCAAAACCTTGTTGAAAATTATTAATCGCCTCAGACTTCGCTTTACTAATTCCTTTATTTTTTAACCTGAAAGTGCATAAACTCTTGAAATAATTTGAAAACCAATGATCTTCTTAATCCGGTTGCGAAGATTGACGGCTTTTATATTAGAGATGGCGAGTAAACACTTATCAATTGCATAAGACAATCTTCGAAAATTAGTATCGAACCCCGTATTTCCTATGAAAAATACCATATTCAATGTAATAAATATAACCTGAAAACCCGGAGGGACAGATGCATTGGTATTCATTGATACCATCCCTACATGTACTTCCATTCTCACACAGATTCTCCTCACAATCGTCGATATTTTCATCACACAGAGTACCTGAACAATAATATTAATAATAATAATAATAGTGATATTTATAAAAATGATAATAATAATGATAATAAATAAATAAATCTTTATTTTTTATTATCTGAGATTAATTTTTGAAAACATTTATTCCTATTTCAAGAATTTTTGATAATGAAGACGACATTTTCATATTTTCCAGGAATGTTCGAAAATCCAGCGCCAGCCGTGAAAAAATTGTCGATGATTATAGGTTGTAATATCTGAATAATTTGTTTGGAATTGATGTTTTACTATCCGATTCGAATGTTGCAACTGTCTGAATTTGTATGGACGATACGTTCTTCGGTATGAGTTGTTTTTATCAATTTTCTCCTTTTAGACGCAACAGATAGAACTAAGTTTAGTAGCGATCGCCATCGATTATTTTTCGACGTAAGCCTTTACCCACTTTCATTTTTCGCGAAGACTCCCTAGTTATAAAGAATGTTTTGCCAAATACTGCCTGAAATTTGTGTGAGAACGTTTAAATCTTGGTTTCTAGTTTGACCTGTATATCCAGAAGTACTGCAATCACAATTGAAGTCGTTTATCTCGTCCAAACAGTTTCCATGAAGACAGGGGTTTGACTAAACAATGAGGTTGTTGAATTTAATTTTTCAGCTCAAGTCCAGCTTAACTTTGATTTTAGAGTTAAGTCGAGATTAAGTTTAAGCTTAAGCTTAGGGGTTGTTAAGTTTATGTTTCCGCTTAAGTCCAGCTTAACTTTGATTTAAAAGTTAAGTCGAGAATAAGTTTTAGTTTAGTCGGTTCGGTTCGAATTCAAATTGACCCTGCGCTTTATGTTCAAGGTTGGAGTTGCAATGAAGTTTTAATAGAAAATTACCTCACAATCATTAATATTGACTTCACAATTTTTTCCTTTGAAGCCCGCTACACAGGAACACGAATATCCGTTTTCTTCGTCACTAAAAAATCACTGATGAGTGATGTATCATGTAAAGTGCAAAATGACGAATCAAAGAGATTATTTAGAATTTAGAGTGAGAACCAGATAACTGTGGAATTGGAAGACGACATTTAAGCAATAGCTAAGTGTATTTGATGGTATTACCAACGAAAAAAATTTACAAGTAACTTATTATAACTTATTAAATGAAATAAGTTTCTTTACACTGCACAATTATGGTTATCATTGTAATATTGAGATAAATATAAAGTTTTCTCATATTCCCAAAGAATACCTGCAAGTACCATTGTTTTTGCAAGGCAGAGGTTCACACTCATCAATGTCTTCTTCGCAAAATTTACCTCTGAAAATAGTTTATTATTTTTGTTATAGTTTACCTTACTTTAATCAGACAAAATTTGTATTCCCTTTTACCTGAATCCTGGTATACATTGACAAGTAAAATCGTTAATTCCATCAACACAAGTTCCTCCATTTTTACAAGGATTCACAGCACACTCGTTTATATCTACCTCACAGTTTTTACCTACAAAACAATAGATCCTTATATTCACGGTGGACTACGGTCTATATGATTCGACGCGCGACAAGTACTGGCCTGGCCCAATCCTAAGCATTTACTATAAGCCGGCTCAGTTTCAACTTTGATGGCGCGGTCAGACTTTTTACAGTACCCGGCCTATCATAGGCTTGACTTACCCCACTAGCTTAGTTTAGTGTGTATTGTGTGTGTTTGTTTTAAAACTTATTTTACTGTATAAAGGGGGCATAATGAGCAATTAGAAAAATGTTTGCTAATGCACTCAAAGGAGTTGCCACAAACTCTGATCTTTAAAATCCCTTTAAAACCAGAGATGGAATTTATAGAATTTGAGCCGCGGTTTAAATCCGCAAAACCCCGGTTTAAATTAAGCGCCGGCTTAATTCTTGAAACATTTGATACAATTTTAAGTGGAACCAACCATATTTAAACCGCGGCTTAAATTTAAACCGCCGCTCAAATTCTTTAAATTCGGCCACTGATGGTGTAAACCTAATATATTTCAAACTATGAATTCTGTTAAGTCAAAAGTCTAAATTTGAAATGTATAAGATGTACATCATCAGGCTGCAAAGATATAAGATAATTCTAAGAGGATAAGAAAATTTGAGTTTGTGGCAAAGTCTCAATTTCTATATAGAACCCCTGATTAATACATGTTGACAGAAAAACCGAACAAACAACTAATATCTTTCTTAGCTTGGTCAAAGAATAAATTAATTGCAATCTTTAAAATAATTCAAAATCTCAGTTTTTGTGTGAACGAAAGGAAGAAAATAAAAAAAAATAACAAAATAACAAATACAATACAAATCTTAGGTATCAACATCCATGTTAAAACCCCGAAATTCTGAATACATTCCAACAAACTTAAATTACAACTTAAATTTGTTTCTATTCCTCAAACAAACTTCAGTTAATAAATAAAACAAACTTGATTTAAGTTTAAAGCATAATTTCAAGTGACAATACATGCAAAGAAGGTAATGCCTGATTTACAATGATACTTTTAAAAGCTTTGTCTCTTCAAGAATGAATTAAAACTCCATGTGTGTGTTTCTTTAAAGGGAGTGACCGGCTATGTAAGGTAGTTGAAACTGAGTATGCAGTATTGGACAAATTCATTAGGATTCATTTTGAGTCTAATAAAACTTTTCAAAGATCTGTAAATCTGCAAAGTCGACGTTCAAAATCGTACTTCTGTGTGGATACATTTTGAGAATTTTTTTTTTAAAAATTAAATAGTTGTTTATGAACAGGTCGAGAAAATAAAAATTAACTCTTATCATCGAAAATAAGTAATCTTATTCAATTATTAGTTTCTATAATCTCTCGTTATTCACAAAGATTTTCTACTGATTTTCTGGAATTTTTATTGAAAAGACATCTTTTGAAGAATTTGTAGAAATCTGCAAATAAATTCATAGAAAATAAGAAATTAAAAAAATGATAAAAACCAAATAATTGTTCAAGTCTAATTAGTTTACTGTATGATTTTTACTTTATTTTTCGTCGTCGTTATTTAATAATTGTAAAAACGATTCTGAAAACGTACCCACCCAAATACATGATTTTGAACGTCGACTGTGCACTCAAATTCAGTAATTATACATCGTGGAAACGTTTTATATGTCTCAAATGAATCCTAAAGAATTTGTCCACAACACTGTATTCTCAGTTTGACTACTTTACATAACCGCGGTCCTTCCCTTTAAACCGTTTTTTTTTATTTACGGGTTCCCTACGAAGATTATCCATACTTACACATTTCTTGCTTTTAAGAATCAAGCAATAGAGAAACTCACACAAATAAACACTTTTCGACGACGTTATCTTCGAACGAAATTTTTGAATAGATTAAGGTTTAATGATACCATTCTAATTCAGGCAAATTGTCATGTTTGCTTGAGGTAGGTCACTTGAAGTTACGCTAATAGTCCTTTTATGATGAAGAATTAAACCTACCATTGAACCCATCCATACACTTGCAATCATAATCATAAATTAGATCTGTGCACAACCCGGAGTTCTGACAAGGCTCTACTTCACACTCGTTGATATCATACTGAAATAGAATAGATAATTTAGATCAAGGTTACAATGCAAGGAAAGTTATTTCAGAGGTGTACGCATCTTTTGTACTGCAGTGTACTGTCTCTGCGTGGTAATGTAAACACAAGACGGATGTCACAGCCTGACAATGGATCCATTTTTCACATAAAAATCAATGAAATATTCTGGTCAAAGGAAACTATTATAAATATGTGAATTATCAAAATTTTCAAAATTTAATGCTTTTATCCTCCACGGATACAATCAAACACTGATGCATCTATTCTTGATTACAAATTCCACCCTTAGAGAACTGGTTTCAATATGTCCGCAGAGTATACGCAACTGCAAATAACTTTCCTTCCATTATAGCCTAGATTTAATATTGGTTTTTTGTACGAACAATTCAAACACAGTGATAAACAGAAAACCGGAAAAATTAAAAACCAAGTTTTGACTTTAAAAAAAAACAACGAGTATATGAGATCCAGCAATTGTGCAGTGTTAACAGACACATTTTACTAATTAGAAATTTCATAAGTGTCTATAGTAAAACTATTTGCTTTGTAACAACATCAAATACGCAATATTATCGTCTTTGCATTCCATTGTTTACTGATTATCACTGTATTTTACAGAATATTTCTCAGTCTAAATACACAAATTTGTATCAATATTTATATAAGAATTCTACCTAATATTAAAGAATAATTGAATATTGAATTAAAGACTGCGGGGTCTGGGATTATGTATCGCGCGCCCTTTGAGAACAGCTTTTATACAGCTGTATTGGTAGTCGATTATAGTAATACAATGAAGACGACTTTTTATTTAATTTTTTATTGTTAAAAAGCATTTTAACAAATTATAAGTTTACAAGAAATTAAAGAGAAGATTTTTAATTGACAGCTTATCTTTATTTCCAAGTTTGTGTATATATCCATGCTGTTTAAAAGCATGATATAACTCAAAATTTAAATAGAAATTCGTCTTCATTGTATTGATATATACCTGACAAGATTGTCCTGTATATCCAGGGGTGCACGCGCACGAGAAATCATTCACTGAGGAACACAAATCATAAACCTTTGCATCCAAGGGTTTTAATTAGATATAAGATAAAAAAGATTAAAAAAAAAAACAATTATTTTTTTGGTCACAAAGCAGCAAGAACATTTATATATATACTGTGCTTCTCTGTCTGTCCGTTTGTTTCCAATAAACGTCAAACCTAACATGACCCCAGGGAAGGTTTATGGATGCCCAAAATTACAAAATTCCTGTCCAAAAATTTGTTTTTTTTATTTGAAAATTAGCAAATTTTGTTGTTGTTATTGTTTTATATTGTACACAGAGAAGATACCTTAAAGATAGAGGCACAATTAAAAGTTGAAATAGAAAATGGGCGCGAGGCGCCCTTAAAACCTATAGTCTCTATATATTTACAATAACAGCAACTATCATAGTCAATTAACCAAAAGAAATTCTTGACTAACGCCAATTTTTTCCTATAAAAATTCTTTATTCTTAGTATCCATGTTCTAAATCTAATTGAATTTGTTATTCTTAGTATCCATGTTCTAAATCTAATTGAATTCGTTATTCTTAGTATCCATGTTCTAATCTAATTGAATTTGTTATTCTAAGTATCAATGTACTGAATCTAATTGAATTTGTTATTCTTAGTATCATGTTCTAAATCTAATTGAATTTGTTATTCTTAGTATCCATGTTCTAAATCTAATTGAATTCGTTATTTTTAGTATCCATGTTCTAAATCTAATTGAATTTGTTATTCTTAGTATCCATGTTCTAAATCTAATTGAATTTGTTATTCTTAGTATCCATGTACTGAATCTAATTGAATTTGTCCGAAAGTCTGATTGCCTTAAATACATTTTCCAAAGCACAACACAATCCTCCAGAAGGAGAAAAAGAATTGCTATAAAAATACCCTTAAAATAAGAAAAATAAGAAACAAAGTAAATTAGAGCTGACCTCAAAATATTTTGAACATTTATACAGGAAAGATTTTATTTAGTGAGTTTAAATCTTGCCATAGAAATTGAGTCTTTGCCTCAAACTCTGATTTTCTAATCCAAATATCTTTGCAACCCAATGTCGGAGACATTATATTTTAAGCTATAAATTCTGTTGGATTAAATAATCTAAGTTTGAAATATTAAAGGTATACAACATAAGGTTCTAAAATAAAAGGGATTAGAACATTTGAGTTTGTGGCAAATACTTAAATGTTTTCTTAACATCTCCATAAATTTTGAAGGTAAAAATGGTACCCACATTTAGAAAGTCCCAAGACTAAGATTTTACATTGTGAAATCCTGTAGAAAATTCCAATCTAAAGAAATGCATTTTCTTTATTTCTCAGACAAACTAATAAAAATAATTAAGGACTGCACGTGTTTCGCCACTGGGTAACATTTAGATAGTTGACTTGAAAAAGAAATAAGCTAACCACATGGTCCTAGCTCAGTCTTTTTTTCGGTTTGAAATATAAAATAGCAAGGCTATTAGTGCGCTTTGTGCCCATCTTCTATTTCAACTTTTAATTGTTGTTCTATTTTTCAGCATTTTCTCCTCGACAAAACAAGAACAAAATTTTTCGGCTTTATAATTTTTTGTTGTTGATTTTCAAAATTGCACAAAAATCTAAATAATTCTTTGACAACTTTTTTGCAATTCTGAGGATCCATTAACCTTCCTTGGGGTCATGTATGGTCCCAAACAAATTTTTGGCCCGATTGGTTCAGCCGTTTTAGAGAAGCAATGTACGTAAAGAAGAAACATAAGGTATTCCAAGCCAAGAATTTTATACAAAAAAAATCTAAAAATTTCTCTTGAAAACTGTGATCAAAATGATTTAGTGTGCCTAGATCTAGACAAGTAGCATTATTAAAGCAAGGACTGGATCCACAATCATCTATATTCACTTCACAGTTCTTTCCTAGTAATAAAAGAAATGTATAAAGTGGATAAAATAAAGAACTCAGAGTAGTTGAAACACTTTATAGAACTTACTTAATGCAGATCGATTAAAATAAAGCTGTTATGCAATCTTGCAGATTGTAAAATATGGGTTATTTCTTGAGAATTAGGCGTGATAATTATATAATGTAAAATTTTTTAGTAAATGATTTAAAATTTAATGTTTGTACTTTTATTGGCGACTTCTAAACCCAAAGCTTAAGACAGGGTATCGTAAAAAAAACCAGGCTTGCACGATTGGGGTATTTTGTAGATATCAGTTTTTGGTAAGACAAATTATTTTCATGGTCAATTTTATATTATATTATCTTTTTATTCTTTATTTCTGAAAGGTAAATCTACACAAATGTGCATACCCCAAAAAGGAAACTCGGGAGTTTCGTTAAACGATACCAATTTCCGGCTCTTGGATCTCCGGAACGGGGGGGGACCAAAGTTCAAGGCAGCTACAAGAAATTTTCATTCGTTTTCAAGGTTTGGATATTGAACAATGTAAAAATAACTACAACGAGTTTGATTCTAGCTTAAAAGGAGTAATTGGTATGCATGCTATTTTAGATTACATGTGGCCCTCTTATACCTGTATATCCGTCCTGACATGAGCACTGGTATCCATTGATTAGATCGGAGCATTTCGCATCATTTTTACATGGTTCGGGGATGCAGTCGTTTATATTTGTCTCACAGTCCTTTCCGGTAAACCCAACTTGACATCTGAAAATGAACAATTGGTAATTACTTATAAAACGTGCCAGGGACCCCCCCGCCCCTCCTTCTTTAAAAAGAGCAACCATCTCAGAAGAACTTCAAAATGGCGGAGATAAACATTTAGCGCATGCGCATTTCAGAAGGGGTGCACTAATTTGTAAAAATATATCTCATTAACTTGGGAAAATTAGGAATTAGGAGAAGACTTAAAAAGGTTTTATTCAGACTATACATGAATATCCGTATCCTAACCCATTTTTTAGATTTTTCATTCAATAAATGGACTATTTAATTTAAATCGAGACACATTTTTTTATAATTCGATTATATGTTTGAATGATTATAACTGCGTAAGTAAAAGACGACTAAATAATCATCACTTATTCTAATTCTAAACCTCCCCCCCCCCTCTTATATAATGCCTTCAAGTTCCAAATACCAAGAAGTTGATAAGGGTCTCTTAAGATTTATGTTAGAATTATGCCAGAATGCATTTAAACTTGAGAACGTTTAATCTTTACAATTTGGTTGTAACACAAACAAAATACAAAATATAGACTTCGAACTCAAAATAAGGGGGGGGGGGATTCCAGGGGAAATGATATTTAAAAATGCAGGACCTTTCTTTTCGTTCAAAGCAAAGGAGAACTGATCTCGCCTTAGACTTTAATTTTCTAATTCAAATTCATAATATCTTTAAAACCTGATGGGAAAACTTTTAATATGTCAACCTTTGACTATAGGATCTAGGAGAAATCATAGCTTGAAATATTAAAGATCTACACCTTCAGGTATGAAAGATGTAAAAAAAATATATTTTCGCCTAAATGTGGTTGTAATTGGGTTTCTTGTGTTTCCAAATTTTAAAGCGACTCTAAGCGTAATTTCAAGTGACCTTCCATCTAAAGAGGGCCATGCCCGATTCACAACGTCACCCTTAAAAATTGTGTGCGATCTCCAAGTACAGAGATAAGTGTGTGTAAACTTATCAAAACCCGTTTGTATTCAGGTGCAAAGTGCTCCCGTACAGCCTGATCTCAATACACAGCTGAATTTGCAGCTGGATACAAGTGGGTTTCGATAAGTTTACACACACATATCTCTGTACTCAACGAACACACACAAAGGTTTTCAGGGAACCATTATAAGTAGAGCATTGCTACCTTTGCATGAAGAGTCCTTTAGAATTACGCTTGCAGTCCCTTTAAAATAAATCCTTGACACTTACGTGCATTTATAATCAGCAATGAGATCCGAACATATTCCTCCGTTCCTGCAGCGGTTCCAACTACATTCATCTATATTTATCTCACAAGTTAATCCTTGGAACCCGGCAATACAGGAACAATGGAACGAATTTATCATATCTATACAGGTTCCATTGTTGATACAAGGCTGGGAACTACATTCATCAATATTTACTTCACAGGTGGCCCCGGAGAAACCTAGTCTCGTGGAGTAGTTATAGGAGGAGGGGGAGTTTACCCATTCTGCCAAATTTAGTTTGAAGACGACCCCTTCTTTAGAAAAATAATTTGAAAGTCGTCTTGTTTCTAACTTATAGCGTTTAATGAATCAGACTACTTATGAGGATATTTTTGAAGGAGGGGGGGGGGCGTTTGATGCTCCCCCCTCTAGTTTTTTTGCCGTGGCACTTTTTTAAGTAGAGTATGGGACAGAAAGGTAAAAAGGCGGATCGGTGTTTTAAAAATCTAAAAAGTTCTTAAAAAATAAATGTATTAAACATGTAAAGAATGTTGTTATTTTTCAAAAACAATAACATATATTTTTTACTTTTTCCAACCTTTTTTTTAACACTTTCTTAAAACCTCCCTGGCTTTCGAAGTTTGCAGTGCAATACCTTAATTTTAAAGCCTTTTTCTAGGAGGGGGCGTGGAACGCCTCCCCCCTCCCTTAATTGTCCATACATAGATCCCCACCTATTTATAAAGTTGATGGGTTAAGGGTAAATTCCCTCTCAATATATAACTACTCCTTCCCTGGTTTACATTCACATTCAAACTCGTCTATTCCATCCTTACATAGTCCGTCATTTTGACAAGGAGAGCTTAAACAGTCGTTTATATTATATCCACAGGTTTTACCCATAAACCCGGGGCCACACACACACTCAAAGTCACTGTTTAAATGGCGAATAAATTATGATTGTAAATTACTAATTTAGATTTTTGGAAATTTTTAAATTTTCATTCAACCCTGCACTCTGTCCCGGCTTGAAAGTACGATTTTTTAATATCTGCCAGAAATAGGGAGCAATGTACAGGGTGTCCCAAAAAACATGGGAATTCAGTGACGAATTCGATATCGTCTTTTTAAATAATTCTTTGATTTAGTATAGTGATACCAACTGAGAAAGCTTTAATCTGTAAGAGTTTCGTCTGCTATGTTTACATTTTGTTTGTTTATGTTTTGACTGCATACGGTTGTACTTAGTAAAACAAGAAAATTGCAGTATACAAACAGCGTAAACTTGTCAGTCTTCACTGTTCATCTTGCAGAGACGTTATAGACACATCTTTACAGTCTTTTACCCTTTTCATAAAATAAACTCTAGCAGACATAATAATATTATGGCTTTTGAAATTAGGCATTACAATGCTAATTCATAGCAAAGACGATATACTATTCGTCACTGAATTCCCATGTTTTTTGGGACACCCTGTATGAAGAAGGTAATTTTTAGAAAATATTTATAACTTGATGCTTTTAATAAATTCTTAAAATTTTATTTTTTGAATGAGTTTTCCGATTTTTTTTTAACTTTGTCTTTTTATTTTTAGACTTAAATTAAATTTAAATTAAGAAGAAAAATGCATTCATTTTGGGAAATTCGGGAAAGTAAATAGGGGTCAGTAGATTAACTAGATTTGAATGCGTTAAACCTCAAAAAGATAAAGAAAAGGTATTTTGAAATTCCTGATAATCTTTTCATTAATAATTATTGAACTTGTAGCTTGCAGCAATAAAAAAAAAATATGTAATGCAACCCAATATCTAGATATTAACATTTCAGATCAAAGAAACCCCAAATAGTTTGCTGCGAAAAACATGTTGCTCCTTCTCAGAAATAAATTTTTTAAAATTTTTTATCTTAAATGTTTGCGCCATTTTCCTTGTTCCATCAAAACAGGTTCCGCCATTTTCACAGGGTTTGGTCTCGCACTCGTTTATATTTATTTCACAGTAGCGACCAGTAAATCCGGGAGAACAGACACACTCAAAGTCATTCTCCAAATCCTAAAACATTATAACATTATGAAAATATCAAATGGTAAATCCCGAAACTGATACTGGTACAGGGTTGCCCACAAACGATGAGACTGTAAAGACGACCCAAAACTATTAAAATATGACAATTTGAAGCTTGATTTTTAATTTCTGCAGTCAATTGAGTATTTTGATGGTTTACTAAATGATTAAGCACTGGCTACAAAGGAACCCTGAATACAGGAAAACGGACTGAACAAAGTTCGTACAATTGTCTCTGAAGTCTCTTCTCTTCTGAGTAACCTTGTAACTAAAAATCTATGTAATAAAACAAGACATTTTTATATATATATGTTGCCTATAGCCGGCCAAACGGCTGAACCGAATGGGCTGAAAATTTTGTGGACACTCAGGGGTGGCCGGGGATGTTCTAGGCTAAAAAAGTCGATTTTTTTAAAAATATTTTTTTGTAAAAAAATTGTCCACGGGCAACGCCGGACCCTTCAGCTAGTATTTACAAAGTTGCTAGTATTTTAAGAGTTTATTGTCGTCTTTACAGTCTCATCATTTGTGGGTAGCCAGTAGTTCTAGTTGTACTTTTTTGTATTTGTTTGCTGTGCTGCAGAACCAGTCTTGATCTATTTTATTAGTAGTAATCCTTGTCGTTGTCTTGTCATCTGATGTCGTTTAAAGTTTGAAATAAGGTTGTCATTCATGTTACAAAGATATAGAATACTAGAGTAATTAAGAAATCAGGAGACAAAGTTAAATTGCGTAGAAATGGTTCAACCTTGTCTATTCTTAGTGGTTAAAGATAGTCTTTGCGGTTCAACTATGTCTTACTATTAAATAAATCTGATCCAACTTAATTTCTTTCATTTTTTATACTATATAAGACCCATGAACCTTGTCTACTTGTACCTGACATCGTGCTAGATTTTTGCAAGGGTTTGACTGGCAATCATCAATATTGATCTGGCAATTAGTTCCGTTAAATCCTGGTTGACAAAAGCAATTATATCCGTTCAACAGATCTTGGCAAGTACCTTTAAAAAGTAAATGTAAAAATTAAAGACAAACTTCGAATATTTATGTCGGCTCGACCCGATTTTTTTCGACAAGAGATCAATTCTGTCAATTTCAATCTTTATCCAAGGAAGATATTGTGGTTTTTTCTAGCTTAAAGATAGATCAATTCTGTCAATTTTCTGTTTTATCTCTACAGTGTAAATTCGAGAAGAAAAAACAAGGCATGATTTTAAAGGTTAACCAACTAATTAACTAAATCGGGCGAACAACTCTTTAAAGGGAGGTTTATTAAAAATAATGATGACAGCCTCTTTAAAGGAATTGAGTCGTTGCCACAAACTCTGATTTATAATCCCATTTATCTTTGCAATCCAATTTTATAGGCCTGAGATAGTTCAAACTATAAATTCTGTTAGACCAAAGAATACTTAGATCTAGCTAGAAACTAAAATCAAACCGACTCCACTTCAAGAATTTTCAAACCAGACTTAGAACATTCCCATGGTTTTATTGAGTTGACCAATCAAAATTTTGAGGCAATTTGGTCAATGACCTTGAGATCAAATATACAAACAAACATAGATTACTACTTAATAAACAGTTAACCTACCTTGGTTCTGACAAGGGTTAATCTGACATTCGTCTATTTGCAGTTCACAAAACCGTCCTGCAAACCCAGGAGGACACGAACACGAGTAATCATTCACGCCATCAACACAGAGACCTCCACTTTCACATTTATGCTGCAAAAAAAAGTTAACATATTTAAAGACTTTCTAGACGCTTCGCGCCCATCTTCTATTTAACCTTTTATTATTGCTCTATCTGTAAAAAATTTTCTCTTTGTACACAATAATACATTAACAAACAAAAAGTTTGCGGATATAATAATACTTTTTCGTGGAATTTTTAAATTTTAATAAAATAGAAATTTGTTTATAGAGAATATTTCAAATTCTGGTCATCCATAAACCTTCCCTGGGGTCATGAAAGGTCCCACAAAAAATTGGGACCTATTGGTTTAGCCAGAATATTAATGATTAGATAATTTCTGGTTGTTTTGACATATTATAACAATAAGACTGTAGCTTATAAACATGTTCTTGGTTAAATTTTGAAAGAGAAGTTTTTTGGACATTCCCATAACCACCAATATGGAATTTTGCTGTGGAAATGCTGTTCCTACACTCTACACTTGAAATGCAGTATGCTTGTGTTTTATTTTGCAGACTAGGCATGTCTTGGTTTTACATTTTGCTTTCGCGTTATTGCAGTTATCAGGAATGCTGATTCATTACAGCTGATCAAACTGCTTTTAAATCAAATGAATCAGATAGGAAGGGTAGGGGCCCGGGTGGATGAAGGTTTCTGCAATTGTATTCTAAGCTATATCTCAAATCTAGGCCTGTCAGTATGCATTTTTTTGTACTTTATATCTTCTTTATTTCTTGGATAGTCCTTAACTAATTCTTTTGACGATGAGGTATGGATAATTTGGATAAAGAGGGTGTTGAGGAATTTTTTATTGCTGAAAAAAAGCCTACTTATTCCTCAATGTATAGTCTTTCCGACTTGTGTGGAATTGATGAATTCATATAGTTTTGCACCACATTATGCATATGAGACGTAGATCAACTGTATTTAAGAATTAAGTTATTTTGAAAAATTTAAAAAAAGGGAATACTCCATTTAATCCAGACTCCAGTTAAGGCTTCCATTTTATAAAGGGAATTCGTAACAAAATTCTTAATATCAATATTAAAGGTACAAAAAGTAATGTCATTGAATAATATATTTAAACAAACTTATGGTATTTATAATTTCGTTGATATTGCTGTATTACTTTATTTAAAATTCGAACTTATTTAGCTTATTCAATTAAACTTCAGAAAGAAGAAAAATGCTTTTGCATCTTAGGTTGTGCAAAATGAATTCTCAGAGTTTATCCCTCGGTAATCAATTTCTTGGAAATATTGCATCTGCCGCTACAGTTTTTTTTTCTTTTTCATTTTAATTTTTTTCATTTTTGTATCAAAATATAGTACGTGTGCTTTCGGTTGACATATACCACAATCAAAAAATATTTTGTATAAAAAAAATAAGGTCAATTTACTCTTTTGACTTTTTGAGGTTATTTTCCATGTTTTTAAACTAGCTTTTTTGTCTTCTTATTGTAATGCATTTAAAGAATAATCTGTTTTTTTATTAAATGATTTTACCTCAAAGCAATCGTCTATGTTGGTTTCACAAACAGATCCCTAAAAATAAATTTTTGTTTAAATTAATCTGATAAACTTGATTTTTGGAGAAATCCTTTTTAAATGGATTTTTAAAACCTATTTTCGCAAAAATATCTAAAATCCGAATTAAAGTCAGATATTATATGTTTTCATGATTAATTTCAAAGTTGTTAATCTATAAATTGTACCTGGAATCCTTGTCTACAGGAGCAGAGATACTGATCTATAAGATCTATACAGGTTCCTTGGTTTAGGCAGGGTTGGGAGGCACAATCATCAATATTAGTTATACATGTATCCCCAGTATATCCTGGTATACAGCTACATGTAAACGTTCCTGAATATATAATATTAGTTATACATGTACGGACACCCTAATAGACAAGCAATTAGTATATTTGTGTATTCCTAGTATGTCCAAGTATTGTAATATTTATAATTTAATATCAATCCATTTAGTAACCTATCTGTCCATATCTCTCAGAGTATAAATACATCTGTAACGTTTATTAATGTTTAATAAGATCCTTCAGATATTAAACTGCTATAGTTCAGAATCTGTCCGAGTAGCTTCTCCCAATACTCATTGTTATCCTCGTTGTTATCATCATTGTCATCATCATTGTTATCATCGTTGTGATCATCATTGTTGTCATCATGGCTATCATTGTTTTTGCCATCATTGTTCTGTGAAGAGCTGTTCCATAATGAGTGGCGTCTCCCTTCTCAGAATCCTGGATATCATATTTCCTCTCTGTATCCAGGTTATTCCAGTAGGTAGTTCAGACTGGTTGGTACGAGAACAATTGGTCCACGTTCTAGAAGCTACAGGAGATGAATCTCTTGACGAGGTCTATATTGATATTCTAGCTGCTCCTAGAGTCTCTGCTATGTTCGACTGGATATTCTAGCTGCTCCAGATACATGAAGAGCTATCTGTAAAGACCAACGGTCTCCTGTCTCAGGTTTAGGCAGCATCTGATATCTTGAATATCTTAGAAGTCCTAGTTGCTCTGCACCTCGAGTGTCCCTATTACATGAACAATCTCGAGGATCTGAAGCTTCATCTGGTACATCTTAATCCTTAGTTGAATTAGCCGGAACTGTTACAATCTGTGGGTAGACCCGACTGGCCGGTACAAGTATAATTGGTTCAGTTCCAGAAACCACAAGAGGTGAATCTCTTGATGATACTGATGAGTCTGAAGACACGTATTTATGTATAATGATGGGATAAGATTCCTTTATCTGTTAGCTGTCTGTTGACTGTCTGTTAGTTGTCTATGAAGTACAAGTCCCCAGGCCTTAAGTTGATAGACGGGAGCTAAGGCTCTAACGTCTATCCTGTATAAGATCCTGGAGTGTACTTGCCTAATCTCCAGGTCCCAGATATTGTGATACAAAGAGAATAGGAGTATTCGCAAGAGTAGCGATGTCTTAATCATTAGAGTATGCACATTTCCAAATATATACAGAGATCAAAACTGTTGGGTATGAATGCTTATGCTGCAAATGATTTTAATTTTAGAATTAACGATAATAATTTTTTGAATGATTAAATAAAAGAAATATTAAATTGTTTGAATTAAATTAAATTATCTAGTACAGATTAATATCTAATCTTGTACATATCAAAATCTAACATTGTGGAGTCTAAAATCTTTTACAGAATACTATCTAATCTTATGCAGATTAATCTCTTATCTTGTACAGACTAATCTTTAATCTTGTACAAATTAATCTCGAATTTAGTACAGATTAATCTCTAATCTAGTATTGATTAATCTCTAGTCGTGTACTATTAATCTCTAATTTTGTACAGAATAATCTCTTATATTGTACAGATTAATCTTTAATCTACTACAGATTAACCTCTAATCTTGCACAGATTAAAATCTACCTTTGTACATTGTAAAGGTTAACCTATAACCTGGTACAGATTAAAATCGAACCTTAATCTCTAATATTGTGCAGATCAATCTCTAATCTAGCATAGAGTAATCTCTAATCTTGTACAGATTAATCTCTTATCTTGTACAGATTAATCTCTAATCTTTTATAAATTAAGATCTAAACTTGAATAGATTAATCTTTAATCTTGTACAGATTAATCTCTAATCTTGTACAGATTAATCTTTAATCTTGTGTAAATTAATCTCTAACCTCGTACAGATTGATCTTTTATCTTGTTTATATTAATCTCTAAACTTGTACAGATTAAACTCTAATCTTGTATAGATTAATCTCTAATCTTGTACAGATTAATCTCTTATCTTGTACAGGATAATCTCTATTTTTATATAAATTAATCTCTTATCTTGTACAGATTAATCTCTAATCTTGTACCGATTTATCTCTAATCTTGTACAAATTAATCTTTAATCTTGTACAGATTAATCTCCTATCTAGTACAGATTTATCTCCAATGTAATGTAGATTAATCTCCAATCTTGTACATATTAATCTCTTATCTTGTACAGATTTATCTCTAATGCAGTGCAGATTAATCTCTTATCTTGTACAAATTTATCTCTAAAGTAGTGCAGATTAATCTCCAATCTTGTACATATTAATCTCTTATCTTGTACAGATTTATCTCTAATGCAGTGCAGATTAATCTCTTATCCTGTACATCTTGTACAGATTAATCTCTAATCTAGTGCATATTAATCTCTAATCTTGTACAGATTAAAATCTAACCTTGTGGAGTTAATCTAAAATCTTTTACAGATTACTATCTAATCTTGTGCAGATTAATCTCTTATCTTGTACAAATTAATCTCTAATCTAGTGCAGATTAATCTCTAATCTTATACAGATTAATTTCTAATCTTGTACAGATTAATCTCTAATCTGTTACAAATTAATCTCTAATCTTGTACAGATTAATCTATAATATTGTACAAATTAATCTCTAATCTTGTACAGACTAATCTATAATCTTGTACAAATAAATCTCTAATCTTGTACAGACCAATTTTTAAACTTGTACAGATTAATCTCTAATCTTGTACAGATTAATCTCTAATCTTGTACAAATTAATCTCTAAAATCTTGTACAGATTAATCTCTAATCTTGTACAGATTAATCTCTAATCTTGTATCTCTAATCTTGTACAGATTAATCTCTAATCTTGTACAGATTAATCTCTAATCTTGTGCAGATTTATCTCTAATCTTGTACAGGCTAATTTCTAATCTTGTACTAATTAATCTCGAATCTTGTACAGATTAATCTCTATTCGTGTAAAGATTAATCTCCATTGAATTAATACAAACAATAAATAATTAACAGTTCTCTACTGAGGAAAGTTTGAGTTCTGTTTAAAGTTTAAACATCTCTAGATGTGAATTGTTTCTGACAATTCAAGTCAAACTTCCAACTTTACATATCTACTCGGTTTAAGATGAACATTTCCAGATGTTTATTATTTTTACAATGCATAATCCTTAAATCATTGCAACCTGACGTCGTAGATCTTTCAGGATTCAAATAATGAATCGTAGGAATTAGAAAACAAGAGTTTAATGCAAGTGTTCTAAAGAAAATGTATTCGTGTTTTCACTTTTATAGGAGTTAAGTATAAACTTACTCTGTTTAGACTATAAGAATACAAAATCCGAAGTTGTAAATTGAAAGCTAAAAGTAGCAAGTCATAGATTTGTATAAAACGTGTTGAACTTTTAACCGAACCTAATTGAAGTGGGAACAGTTTAATCAAAACTGAGATGGAACATATTTAAATCCTTCCAATAGAGTTTGCGTAATCTTCTTTTCATTTATTAGTCAAGGGTTCGGAGTTGTTTCTAATACGAAAATGTTTAAGTATAAAGATAATGTTCCAACCTGGTAGTTTGTTACATGTTCCACCATGCTTACAGGGATACGAAGCACATTCATCAATCTCCTCTTCACATAGTTCCCCTGTATACCCGGCCTAGTAAATTCACAAAATATTTATATTTTTTTACTTTCCTCATCACTTACATAAGTGATTTTAATCACAATTATTATTATATTCTCAATATCTTTGTTGCTTTCATTATTATTATCACAATCATGCTATAGTAAGAACCAGACAACTCTGGAATATGAAGACGACATTTATAATGTCGTCTTGCTATTCTACAGTTTTCTGGTTCTTACTTTATATACAGTAAAACCATTAATAACGAATACATCGAAAGAATTCATCAAATGCCGTATTCTTCACTTTCAGATAATGGAATGTTGCAGATATTTAGTTTTTTTAATTAAATGATTAAATGGAACTCTTTTTAATTGTTCCCGCATATTCATAGCTATTTATTTAATTTCGCAAATACTGAAATTTACGTAATATAGTATAAAACTCATTGAAAAATTGTCAAGACGACATTTGATAAATTCTGCCGATGTATTCGTTATTAAGGGTTTCACTGTATATAATTTTCGTTAAATGACTTTTTTGTCATATAAGATATTTACTAAAAATGACCTGACAATCACAAGAATAATCGTTCACTTCGTCAATACAAGTTGAGTATGGACTACAAGCATTCTCTGTACAATCGTCAATATTTATCTCACAGAAGCGTCCCTAAACAAATATACGCTTTGCGTTTTCCTGTTCAACGTTACGCAATTTAGGTGTACAGGAATTAAGTCTTTGTCACAAGCTCAAATCTTATAATCCCAATATTTTAACAACTAGATGGTGTGAACCTTTAATATTTCAAACTTTGATAATTTGATCTACCAGAGTTGATAGTTTGAAATATCTAAGGTTTACGCCATTGGGTTACAAAGGTATAGGGATTATAAAATCTGAGTTTGTGCCTAAGACTCANGGTATTTTATGGGGGCCAATCTTCCTTTTAAAATACATATACCCAGATTTTAATGTACTCTAAAATCTTTTCATTTTCAAATATTGTATTAATTGTAGCTTGTATTAACATAAAATGATTTCAATTTATGATAACTTTTACCGCTCATATAATTAAATGGATCCTTTAAATCTACGATATTTAAGAGGTCATGATGTACATACAGGGTGTCCCACGAAACATGACAGTTGGTGAATAATTTAAAATGTCTTCTTCCATAATAAGTTGTTTAATACCAAAGAGAATTATAAGAATATTTAATGGTATAGTCATAATATAGAAAAATTTATTTTAAAGTAAATGATATTTTAGTAAAAGATGCCATGCTTCGTGGGACACCCCGCAGGTTACAAAAGATTGCAAAAAAAAAACTCTACTTTACAGTTTTTTTACTCAAAATTACAACGGATTTAGGATAACCTAGATATATAAACAGATTCTAAAGACCATTAAGCAAAGATGTGAGGGGGGGGGCGCCGCAAGCGCGCCCCAAGTATTTATTTATTCTAAAATTCGTTTATAAAATACCCATTTTATGAGTTTTCATGGAAATTACCAGTTTCCGACGGATTTTAAAACTTAAAATTGCTTCAGCGTCCGAGCCTTATTTGAATTAAAAAAGAGGTTTAAAATGAAACTATGGTGGAATTTAAACCAATGTGTTTAAATCTAAGGAGGGAGTAAACCAATGTGGGTAGATATACGATGGGAGAAATATTACCACCACTTCTATTTTTGGAGGTTTTAAAATATTTTCTCCGGAAACGCTTAATTTTGTGTGTTTTTGCTATATTTATTAAGTAAAACTAACTTATAAGAGAAGTAAAAACTCAAATCCTCCCCATGTTTAAATGCAGTTTACTCCAGTGGAAAAGAAAACCCTCCGGTAGAATTTATATTTTGTTAAAACTTTAAAGCTCTCCAGTAATAATAATTTTCTCTCCACTGGATTTAGAACCCTCAGGTACTCTCCAGTCGTCTTCAATTATTAATGAAAACTTANCCCCCCCCCATGAGATTGCATTAAGAAAAATATTGTTTTCATCTAAAACTTGCTAGCTTTCTTTGTTCACCCTATATCCACCTGTATTCCCCCATGTTGAGTTTATCTAAGATTAGTTTTCTGCATAAAAAAGTTAAAACTTCGAATTATCTTGTCAGAAAATGTTTGGATTGCATCATTGTAAAATATGCAATATAAATTAGGTAGAGCTAAACTGGAACAAACTGGATTTGACTGTAGGCAAAATAGATTATAATTCCCTCTTTTTTTGCTGGATTCATGCACCCACGAGAGAGTGCAATAGTCATAGAGAAATAAACCGGCAATAGTAATCCTAGGAGGTAATTGGATTTTTAAAATTAGATTTGACCCCCCCCCCTTCTATTTGCATTAAAAAATTGTTCTTGGGTCTTTTCCCCTTATTTTTTCTTTCTATTTTTTACTAACGTTTTTAACAAACTAATAAAATGTCAAGAACATCTAACTCTTTTCAGTAAAGAAAAACGACGATATCTTTCTCATACGGTGGTAGATGATTATATCAATATTATAAAAAAGACTTTCGATTTCAATATTTATTTATATCAAGCTTTTGAACAGCATGGATACAAAAAAAAACAAGGAAACAAAGAGAAGCTGTCAATTCATAAAATTCTCTTTAATTACTTGTAAACTTCGAAAAAAACTTGTTAAAAATAAAAGCTTAAATAAAAAGACGTCTTCATTATATTGATATATTCGCCTACCACCGTAGCTACATTGATAAAGGATATAGAAGTAAATCGGGCATTATAACTATAGTATTTTAGGGTCTTTTAAAACCTCTCGGATTAGGACAAAACTTCGAATTCCAAAAAAAATTTGAAAATCTGATCTAAACTTACCTCAAAACCATCATCACATTTACAAAAGAAATTTGCTAATTCTTCTACGCATTCTCCATTATTGCAGTTCTAAACACATATAGCAAAATACATCAAACCAAAAGATCCTTCTTAAAGGAAGTGTTCGCGAAAAATGAAAGATAGCCTTAATGCGATAAAAAAGCGCTTTTGATCGCTACAAATCTTACTTCTATCTGTTGCGTCTATAAGGAGAAAATTGTTAAAGACGTCTCATACCGAATAACATGGCGTCCATACCAATTGAGAAAATTGCAACATACGACTTAGACTGTAAAAAAAATCCATTTAATTTCAAACAAATCATTCAGATATTACAACCTATAGTCATCGATTATCTTTCGCCATATTTGTATATATTTGATATTTCATACTAGTTTTGATTTTGTTTTTTAAAAAAATATTGAGCTTACAACTTGTTTTCGAACATTCCTGGAAAATATGAAAATGTCGTCTTCATTACCAAAAATCCTCGAAACAAGAA